>NC_057799.1:311794404-311827959 GCF_018294505.1 Triticum aestivum
GTTCCGAAAATCACGTTCCCGAAGGTTTCATTCCGTTTGGACTCCGTTTGATATTCTTTTTCTGCGAAACTCTGAAATAGGCAAAAAACAACAATTCTGGGCTGGGCCTCCGGTTAATAGGTTAGTCCCAAAAATAATATAAAAGTGTATAATAAAGCCCAATAATGTCCAAAACAGAATATAATATAGCATGGAACAATAAAAAATTATAGATATGTTGGAGATGTATCATCCACGTACAGTCCTCTTCTGGTGACTCTCGTTTTTTGACCACGCCGTGCCGAGCGCAGCGAGGCGGTGGACGATGGTGAGGCCCCAGACTAGAACGATCCGGAGATGGGGAAGACGCGGCAGTTGAGTCACAGACGGAGAGGAGTGGGAAACTTGACTGGTTCCGGTGCGGGGTGGGCCTACACTCGGCAGAGAATAACAGGAGGTGTGGTGTGAAGGGATGGCCTGGCCGTCGGCGGGGTAGTGTTTCGCTGAGGCGGCAAAACAACGCCGCTGGATGCCGAAGGCTGGAGCATGCTGTCCCGGCAGCGCTGGGGGAAGAAGACGAGAGATTGAAGACGAATGCTGCCGTTGGATGTAAATCCAACGCCTTGCTTAGGCTTTGACCTATAGGCCCACATGTCAACCAGTCCATTTGTTTTTTTAGTCCATTTGGTGGGCTGGGTAAAACAATGATGTAGCATCTATGCAGCCCGTTTATATATATGGTAGAATTTAAAGCCCATTTGCATTTTCTTCGAAATCCACGGACTTGCTGGGTTGGGTGAAAATATCATGTTGGGCTGGACGGAGAAATGTTATAAAAACATAAACACATGATTGCACGTCTATTACTGCATTGGTCAGTAAAATCTTTGCAAGCTTATGTACGCAGTCACTAGGAGTTAACTTGCCAAGTTATATATAAACAATTATTATTATTATTTTGTAAGAACTTCCAATTTACAAAAAAATATCATTTTAATTTGATGAGTTAATAGGACGTGGGGTATTATTATTTTTTAGGCTAGACGTGGGACAGTTGAGGTTGTTCTAGGGAAAAGTATTGGGAGAAAACTCAGTTATATCGAAAAAGAAAGTGGGAGAAAATTCAGATATATGATTAATGAAAACGAAAAATAAAGGAAGTGGGAAGGTCTATAAAATGGTTGGACGAATGACAGGTTTAACAGAACCTGATGTTGTTTCTATTATATATATGTAATAAAATAAGATATAAATATAGGTTCAGTTTTGCATTCTTATAGAAAACATAGGTTCAGTTTTGCATTCTTATAGAAAAATAGAACTGAGTTGTGCGTCGCCTTGAAAAAACAAACATAACTTGGGCTGCTGATGTTATAGACAAGCTAGGTTGGGAGGCCCAGAGGCCGCTTGATACCTGCTGGATCCAAAAAACGTTGAAACATGTTGTGGGATGCCCATGTTAAACAATAAAACCTAGGCCATGGACCTGGTGGGCCCGGGACTGTGAGCCTCTCAAAAAACAGTTGTCTCCCGATTCCTCTTGTTTTGCTGACCATGTTGGGAACGACAGATGGCGGCGCCGCGGCGGGAGCACCAAGGCGGAGGACAACGTCGAGACCTCGGACCGAACGAACCGGAGTGGGGGAAGACGCAGGCGGAGGGGAGTACGAGGGTTGACTTGTTCGGGTGCAGGGTGGGCCGGTGGAGCTGCCGTCGCCGGACAATGTGTGGGAGTAGAGGGATGGCCTGGCCAACGCCATAGGCTATGATGGCCAGCCGCTGTATAGGAAGAGGACGAAAGATTGAACAAAATAAAGAAATACAAATGGATAGGTGGTTGGTCCCATATGTCTGTGTACGAGACCTGCTGGGTCCACCTGAGAAGGGGAATATGTTGGGAGGAAGGAGATTCAAAGCACGACAGCCGAGTGAACTAGTTTTTTTTTGAAACAGACGAGTGAACTAGTTACATACATAAGCAAATAGCCACTAAAAAAGCAAACAAGTTAATGGGTTCTTAAAAGAAATATTTCGGACAAAACAGATAATTATGACACATAGGCTAATGCATGAAACACTCAGATGATAAAGGTGCTTATAAACAGATAAAGTACAACATCTAGACCTTCCTGGCACGCTTGATCATGACACTGCGGCTGTCCGTGTACTCGTCGGTTACGGGAAGCAGACACGCCCTCATGTCTTAGATCCGCCTGTACATGTCGTAGCATGCGTATGCGTCCTTGGCTGCGTAGGTTATGTAGGCTAGATTCAGAGGTACCTCCCACGTGTTCAGGTCCTTTGGTACTGTTGTCTTCTTTCATGGTCTCGGCGAGGTCAACCACGGAGTCCTTCTCCTGCCCGTTGCCGATGATCTTGTATTGCTTCTGGATGTCGACAAGATTGTTGCACCAGATGGCCGAATCGTCGCGTTCTTCCTTCTCTCCACTGTAGCGAAGGTGCAGTCGGCGCTGCCGATGAAACGGGCGAATGCTCCAGAACCTCTGATGGCCCTATAGAAGTGGTAGACGAGAACCTCGTCACGCACACATACCTGGGCGACGGCGATCTGCTGGTCCCTGTCAGGAGATGAATGGATGGGCACAAGGTCTAGTCCTGCGACCTTGTGCTTTCTCGTCCTGTAGGTACTTCTTGAACTCGGTGAGGCAGAGCTTTACCGAGTCTGGATCGTTGGTGTACATCACATTCAACTTGGTGCAGCCATAGGACTAAACGGCGAACTCAAAGGGGAACTCCTTGCTGAAGTCCTTATCCAGCAGGCTCACCCCTCGGATCGCCATTGGAGTCTCTTCAAGTGAACGAGTGGGTAGGCGGCGGTAGCAGTTCGTTTTTCAGCTCTTGGGGAACTGGATTCAACAGTAAACTGAGTGTGTACAGGCGACAACAGTTACTACCCCTCCCTCGCCCGCTGCACGCCTGGCAGAAGATGCACCTCGACTCATTCAAACGCCTCCATTAAGAAACCTACTCCAGCCACACGTAGGTTCACGAGCGGGTCTGTATTGGTACTGTAATAGCAAGAGTTAGTGGTCACTTTACTTAAATTTAATTAGCTTTAATAGAAATTTATACATAAAACAAGCAATGCATTGGCTCGTTCTATCAGTGCCACAGGATCAACATGCACAAAAATTAGAATTATTATTCTCAAGACGCACACGATCAGCACATTTGTCGCACTTTCACACAGATAATACTACCAAGTTTGAACTTTTTGTTATGGTTGTTGTCCCCTGCATCATCATGCCGTGTTTCCCAGCTTGCAAGATTCAGAACCAACAAATAAGATCCAAATAATAAGTACAACAAAGATGCCTACACATCTCATTGATTCCCAGCTTGCAAGATTCAGAACCAACAAATAAGATTCAAATAATAAGTACAACAAAGATGCCTACACATCTCATTGATTCCTAGCTTGCAAGATTCAGAACCAACAAATAAGATTCAAATAATAATTACAAGAAAGATGCCTACACATCTCATTGATTCCCAGCTTGCAAGATTTAGAACCAACCCATTAGAGCCTTTTGCTAAAGTGAAAATCGGGATTAAATCCATCTTGGCTAGCCGTGTCATACAACCAAAGAACTTGGCGAATGCTCTTGACCGTCACAACATCTGTAGTTGAGTATTCTGTTTGCACAACACAAATAAGAAGTGAATGATTACTAATAATGGCACTCCTTGAACTCAACCTCCAGCTCCACTCGGATGAGGCCTGCCTGGAGTTCCATGATTCAGTTCATGCACCTTTTTCTGCAGTTCACCTGAAATGAAGGAAAGATTGCATCATTCAGCTAGCAAGAAGTACTTGCTCTCGTGAGTTGGCAGGTTCTTCTTTAGTAGTTGCACTAAAATTGAGGAATATTAAGGTTGACTGTCCGGCTCATGTAAGGTGCAACTATAATTTGCTTATCCTTTTGTGCAGTTCCACTAAAATAAAGTGCCATCGTGGTGACAGTGCCGGCTCATCTTGCAAAGTCTAATAAAATGTTGCACGAGATTACCAGCAGAATTTGACGGAGATTTTGGGAACTCCAATCACCATTTTGTGCAGTTCCACCAAAATTGAGAGATGTTGCCCACGTGACATTTTAGTTGAACTGCACAAGACACTCATTCCAAAAAAAAGTGTTTTCTGCAGTTCACCAAAAGGTCACAATAGCAACAAGGTGAAATGGATATCCCTATCTGCACAAAAAGATAGAAAGTAAACAGTTGCTAGTCAATAAGAATATACAAAACATACATGAAATGAAATGAAGCATCTTAATTATGTTCATGGCAATCACGCAAGGACAGTAGAAATTTTAAAATGTCAGCAATGCTTCATGTTACCGGAAGCATTATGATCAACAATGACATTCGTCAAATATGGGATTACTTTAATGGTGGCATTGCTTGTTTACCAGATACAGTAAATCAACAGCAGCTAAAGAGTTGGTTTAAGGGCATGGGACCGTGGGGACACCAGGATACTCAGCAGCGTAAAGGAGCAACTTACTTATCATACCGTGGAAAACAGCAGGAGTACCATTTGTAACATAGTTTAATTGCATCATATCACTGGAGGGATTAGATTAATAGTAACACTGGTTAGACATGTCCTTAAGGTAACAGTGTGATCGCTTCATTTTACATGAGCCCTTACATTAACAACAGCAAAAGGTTGGTATAAGGACATGCGATAGTGGACGCATCAGCACAATGTACCTACAAGGAGGCATAAAGTGGTGGTGCCGAGTTTGTTCATGCTCTGTGAGGGCACTAAATCTAATCCTGGAGACCTTTTACTATGTGAGGGAAGCAAATCTAATCCTAGAGACCTTTTACTATGTGAGGGCAGCAAATCTAATCCTGGAGACCTTTTACTATGTGAGGGTAGCAAATCTAATCCTGGAGACCTTTTACTATGTGAGGGCAGCAAATCTAATCCTGGAGACCTTTTACTACGTGAGGGCAGCAAATCTAATCCTGGAGACCTTTTACTATGTGAGGGCAACAAATCTAATCCTGGACATACTCTGTTGACTTGTCCACCAGCCGCCACTTTCTATCCCTTTTTCAACCAATAATAGATATGTTCCTTATCCAGTTTGTACAGCGTTTTCCCATTATTTCCCTTTTCAACCAAGAGACCGGTTGGGTATCCGGTCTCTACTACTTTCACCATATTATTTCCTCTTTGAATCAAGTCCTAGATTCATGCTACAACTTTCCCCCCTTTCTTCGTTGTTTGAACCAAGTCCTAGATTCGAATGCATGAAGTAGCTTTACCTCTAATAATACTAAAAATGTAAGTGGCTTTGGAAGAGCTGATGGGAGTAGAAAAAGATGCACATGCAGACACGTGGGGAGCTGGGGCAGTAGAGCAAGGCCGCTTTCGAAGAACTTATATCCGAGGGTCGTCGGGATGTCGGCAGCGGTAGGTCAGATCTGCGCATAATATGGCAGGGAGGAAGAAGGGTCAGAGGACCTCCCGAGCCGGCGCTGTGTCCGAGAGAACGGCACGGGCAGAGGATCTGGCCCCTCCGGCAGCTGTGGGTTTCCTCCCTCGCCGGCGATGACCGCGTGAATGATGCACCTAGTCCTCTACACACACCAGCCAAAGGGATCTGGCTGGATCTGTGACCAGCGGTGAGCAGAGAGAAAATGTCGCTACCGCTGTCTTGTTTGGATCTGGAGAGGATGAGAGAATGAAGAGAGCAACCCTAGTAAAGCAAGCGCTCAGGCCCCTACGTACATATATAGTGGAGTGATTATCTTTTTCTCTCCACAACAAGCGTTTCAATTTGTGTACGTGGCGTGAAAGAAAAGAAACTCTCTATTTAAGGTGACTAACTGTACGACTCCTACTTACTACTACTAGTAGTAGTACTGTTCACTTGTGCTCCCTGGCCCTCCATTCATTGAACAACCCCACGGGTGAATAAACATACAGTACTAGTATTTATATAGAACGAACCAGCTCAAACTATTTTCGCGTAGTTAAAAGTTGAGGGCGGGGCTTTTCCCAGGCAGCACGCGCGGCAATTTTCGCGTAGGCGGTTTGACAGAGAGGCGAGGAGGGTGAGGGAGTAGCGGATTCAACTTACTTACTGCTGGAAAGGTCAGGCTGTGCGATTTGACGGCGCGTTACTGCTGGAAAGACTTGTGATATGACTACTCAGCATAGTCATGAATTACTGGCGGTACGACCGGGGTGATGCCCCCCTTCCGTTCCGCACTCTAATCTGGTGCATGACACGTCGAGCCGGATGCTGGCTCTCCCACATGTCGGCGAAGTATGTAGTAGTAAGAAGGAGCAAAGAATCATGCGGTATATACTAGTAGTACTACTACTCACGTCGGAGGAGTGCGAACCACGGCAGCCCAGTGAACCAGCAGTAGAAAACAATGTGTTGATATGGCCGTAAAAAACAATGTGCTACGGTCCAGACTGTAGCATGTATAGTACTACTCCTCTTTGTTTGGATCCCTGAGTTAGAGCTAGTTTGGGTTGAAATAGCCTCAAATTATCCAAACAGGAGGGGTTAGTTTGACCTAGTTTGCTCTAACCCAGCTAAAAAAACTAGCCCGGGGGAGAGGTTCTAATTGGGTTAGTTCTCCTCGGGCCCACTATAGGAGAACTAAAAAAATCTCCCCTGACCGCACCAGATCGCTCCCTCCGCCCCCCTCGCACGACTCCTCTGTGTTCCCCATCAGGCCGCCCGCCCAAGCGCCGCTCCGCCGCTCACCCTCTCTATCCTCCGGACGCCCTCTCCCTCCGGCCTCCGTCGCCCTCCTCTGGCCGCCCTCTCCCTCCAGCCTTCGAAGCTCGCCCCGCTCCCCCTTCACCGGTCGTTTTTCTCCCTCTGTCATGCGCGGCGGCGGCGCATCTACCAGGGAGGTCGCGAGAGGGGTGAGTTTGTTCGTTCCTTCTCTGTCTCACAGCCATATAATCGATCTTGCTCGCTCTAGTGCTAATTCTGATTTGGAAAAGTAGATCCTGATTAAACTTGGTATAGATTTGTGGTGCACGCGTGGATTTGTTTGATGCTGCTTGAGGAGGTAATAAATATTTCTAGAGGCCCAAAGATTCAGTTCACCTTTCTAGGTATTTCAGTTTCAGGCTTGCATTATTTCTAGAGGCCCAAAGAATCAGTTCGCCTTTCTAGGTATTTCAGTTCCAGGCTTGCATTATTTCTAGAGGCCCAAAGATTCAGTTCACCTTTCTAGGTATTTTAGTTTCAGGCTTGCATTACTTCTAGAGGCCCAAAGATTCAGTTCACCTTTCTAGGTATTTCAGTTCCAGGCTTGCATTATTTCTAGAGGCCCAAAGATTCGGTTCGCAGTCGTTGGCAAGTGGCCCTGCTACCCATGCTGGTGTCGACCTCAACTCACAAGCGTCGGCTTCGGAGGGGTTCCCGGGGCTTGGGCTCTACAGAGCCTTCCTCCAGAGCGACGATGACGAGCTCCTCCCTGGGTGCGTGAGGGGCTCCGGGCTCCCTCCCTATCATGAATGACTTTCGTGATGAGTTACTCATGCTTTGTTTCATGGAGTGTATTGTTTTTTGTGAAGCTTGATTGAGGACTTGTATGTTTAAGTGGGATATCTCATTTGTATGGAGAAAGTAAAATTTATCATGTTTTGCATGCTTGATTTGTAAAGATGGTTCATTTATGTCAATTGTGAGCGGGAGGAGGCCACACAAGAGCCGGCCACACCAGATCCGGCAGGAAATAGGGTCCAAAGTAGTCAAATGATTGAGAAAGAACATTTATTTTCAATCTAACCCTGCCATCCATACACCTCTTTGGTTTAGAGTTAGTTCAGGGTTAGAATCTAACTCTAACCTCTAACTGAGTTAGAGTTCTCCTCATCTCGGTTCATCGCCATCATACTTTCCCCATTCCTGTGTTTTCAGTATCCTGCGAATCAAAGAGGCCCTTAGACTGGTTTAGGTCTGGTAGTTTTTTATAAACGTGTTATGTCCAAAATTTAATGAACGTGCTCCGGTTTCTATGAAAATAATCCGGTTTCATGTAGTAATTCATTTATTTATTTATTCTTCTGCGGGGGGTTTGCATGTAATTCGTGAGGTCTGAAATGGAAAGTACCCCAGCATATGCTCCGAGTCGTGCATGCACTACGACCCAGATGCTCTATGTCCCACATGTCGGCGAAAGGGAGCACGTGGAAATAGCCTAGGAGTAAATATAGCTATAGGAGGATAAATGCTTGAAAAAATATGTACGGTGAAGCGTAGCTGCGGTTTGAAAAGGAGGCCTAAAGTGATGACAGGTATAGGTCGCACGCACCCAACTAGTGGTAGTACTAGACATATGACTACTTTTTCCCCAAAAAAAGAGGTACGAGTGCTCAGTACTCCTATTCTATCAACACGAGTCCCATCTGACAACATCGTCTATGCTATAGCTAGCTCTTCTCCCTCGTTTCTCTCTTCTAATTCTAAACTCAGCCGACGCCCGGTGGGCGGGGTGGGGATTTGCCGATGGTCGGTTTGCTCAACTGCGGCCCCACCTCACAGTGAAAACATTACGACTAGAATAAAAATGCCATATACACCCTCCCTTCCTAAATATAAGCCTTTTTAGATATTTCAAATGGAATACAACATACAAATGTATGTAGACATATTTTAGAGTGTAGATTCACTCATTTTGCTTCGTATGTGGTCACTTGCTGGAATCTCTAGAAAGACTTATATTTGGGAACGGAGGGAGTACTATACTAATAAAACATTAAGGCCACGAAGCGATGTAGTGCTGGTTACAGGAGGTAATAAGAAGAGATGCATCCATCGACGACGTCCACCTCCTCGACTCAGGGCGCCGGCCCACCGAACGGCGGCTAAGTAGCAGCGGCTTTCGTGGCCAGGTCGACAGGCTTCTGAAAAATGGCATCCAAAGATTCCAGCCGCTGGAAGAAGGCCAACGTTTTTCTGTCCTCGCTGGCCTTGTAGTGGCCTATGTAGACGATTTCCTCGTAGACGTGGATGTGCAGGTTGACGGTTTCTTGCATGGCGAGGCGCTGCGCGGCGAGCGCGGCCTCGAGGTGCACATTCTTTGTCGTGACCTCCGGCACCTGCAGGGCCACCAGGGCTTGAAAGAGTTCGTCACCATGGAGGCCGATGAGGGTGGCAGGCAATGAGGAGCCTGGGTGCGCGGGCTGGAGCAGTACGGCAAGGTTATCTGTGCGCTTCTTGATGGCGGTGAACATGCGGATGGAGTTGACCATCATGACGTCCATGCGAGAGGCGAAGTCGGCGTCGGCAAGGGCTACAACGTCGGCAGTCACCAGCACCGTATGGAAACGCTGCACGGTGTGGGGCCGCATGCCGGCGCCTTGGATGATTTGGAACAGCCGACTACCGCTCGCGTCCATCGCCTCCATAGGTGCTTCGGGCTTCTGGTCACTTGGTCTTGGATTGGAGTGAGCAGTGTTGCACAGAGACTAGGAGTAGATGGATTGGAGTGGTGGGGCGCCTTTATATGAGAATCCAAACTCTGTTGCATTCACATCGTGCTGGCTCTATTCTGCTTCTCCAATTAATTCCCTCTACATGTAATTGAGGATGCATCGTTTACCGTTCAACGTCTCGGGAACCGCTACCCTATGGAGGCGACTACCACTCGCGTCTATCGCGTGTCAGGAGACGTTCCTGTTGACGACGAGGTGCCTATGGTGACTTCATAAATTTCAAGATGATAGTACTAGTATACTCAATATTGTGCACCGCGACCAAGGCAGAGAGGAAAACGAGAGAACTACGTATTTATTTACGGTGTAGATTCACTCATTTTGCTCCATATGTACTCCGTCTCGGTGTAGTCTAGTCACTTGTTGAAATCTCTAGAAAGGCAAATACTCCTTTCTGGTTTACAAGGCTATACTAGCAAGTACTACAATAGTGGGCTCACATAGCAATTTTGTATCATGCAAGAGCCTGGCTATATGCGTGCTCCAAGGTTCGCAACTGCCACGTTTGGGTTGCGCTTGGCTCTTCGCCTCTTCGAGAAGACGAACAATGATGTTACTACTACTGCTTATACAATATCGAATCCACTACTGCATGTCCGTCCACCGCGAGCGGGAGGGATAGCTTGTTGTAGTTCTATAAGAAAAAGCCTGTCCTCGTCTGCGATCCACCGCGCGCATGGGCGAGGGAGAAGGCGTGTAGTAGTAAAATCAAGCTTCTCCTTGTTGTACGAGTTGACGCGACACATCATAGCACTGGCCCCACATGGTTGCCTCTAAACTTGGCTGAAAGACCCGCAGTGTACAATACTCCATTTGCAGCAACCTCTAACATTTATCCCACCACAAATTAAAAAATATATTCCTGTCTTGACCAGATGAGCGTGCAAACTACAATCACCTGGATGACAGGTAGGGCCAGAAGATTATTTTAGTAAAAAAACATGGATCCGACCCCAACGATTTTAAGCTTACATGCACGGTACACGCTATCCTAGACTACTCTACACATGAAACTGCCACACGAGCGTCCGGGCTGTGCTGGGCTCTTCGCCTCTTCGGGAAGTCGAATAATGATGGAGTACTACTGCAGTGGAGGAGTAGTACTACAGTATGCTTCTGGCCATTTGACACCGATTGAAGCGCTGCATGTCCACCGCGTGCGGGAGGGACAGCGTGTAGCGAACGAAAGCTTCTCCTAGTCCTGCCAGCCACCACGCTCATGGGCGAGGGAGGGACGCAACTTCATTGACTTACTGCTCCTGCCTTTGCGTGTATGACAGGTGGGCCCAACAGGTGGGTGGCCCACCTGTCATGTAGCCAAAGGCAGGTGCGGTTAAGGCGAGAGGGCGTTGTAGTAATCAAACTTCTTGTTGTACGAGTTGACGCGACACATCAAAGCACTGCACTCGATATATTTCAATAATTTGCATTTACCGATGCATTAATTACAATGCATGCATGCATGACGTGACTCTCCTTTTGATACCTGCATGTGTTGATTTAATGCACCTTGAAGTAGTATGAATATGTGACGGTAAATCTTTGTAATGCCCGGCCCTAATAAAGCAAGAGATGGTTGTGCACGAGGAGGGCGAGATCATGCAGATGGAACAGGACCCGGCGATGGAGCTCTCTATGGTCTCGATGGACCTCACCTTGCTCCACTGCCCCTTGTGCCTCCGCCCCTTGAAGCCTCCAGTATTTGATGTTCGAATACACCTCGTCCGTTCAGTTGATCGAGCAAGGTGCAGGTTTCTTGATTGATGTGCTGCTCGATTGATTTGTGCAGTGCAAGGGAGGGCACCTGGCCTGCGCGGACTGCCGCGTCAAGCGCCCCGGGAACCAGCGGCAGTGCCAGAAGTGCGAGCGCGGCGGTGGCTTCGACGTGCGGAACACGGCAGTGGACACCGTCCTCTCCTCGATGAGGGTGGAGTGCCCGCACGAAGGCTGTGGGCTCTACGTCACTTACCACAAGCTCGCCATTCACTAGAGCGTGTGTCTGCTCACGCCCTGCAAATGCCCCGTGCCCGTCAGAGGCTATGAAGGCCCGCCGTCGGCGCTCTCCCACCACATCATCACCGTGCATCACATGCCCGTGCAAAAGATCCAGTACGGCAAGGTGCTCCAGCTGCAAGTGCCACTGTCGGAGCCACGGCTCTTGCTGTTCGCGGAGGAGGATGGCCGCGTGTTTTTCTTGGTCGGCGGCGTGGTCGACATCGGCGCGCCTATCGCCGTGTCGGTCGTCTGCATTAGAGCGAGGTCATCCCCACTGCCGCACTACGTGGCCAAGCTGTGGGCGAACGGCCTGCCGTGGGAGCCCAAAGGCAGGACCGACGCCGTCAAGGTGGAAATGGAGGTGACAAGTAGCAAGGATCCCGACAAAGTCGTCGTGCACGAGCTGACCTTCTTCACAGTTCCGACCAAGCTGCTCGCCGGGGCTAAGCTGGTGTCCCTCCACATTCAGATTGACAAGCTCACGTCCTAAATGATTCTACAGTGCCTTCTTTTTATCTTAGTAATATGCTAATATAAGGGTTAGCTTGGTCTACTTTAGCTTAAGAGATGGTGGGCTTTGGTGGCGATGCAACAATTACTTCGACATCAGATCAGCAGTTAAAGCAATTTCCAACAGTCGAACGGATATTTTGTGTCTGTTGGATATAAAGATCCTTTGGGTAAGAAGTATAACAACTTATAAGAAGTAAGTATAACAACTTACATGCTTGTTTGTTCAGGAAGTGTTTCATACTTGTGCGAGTTGACGCGACACATCAAAGTAGTACCACTACTAGTAGTACTCCCTCCGATCCTAATTTCTCTGCGCATAAGGCTGGTCATAGTGGGAGTAACATAGGTAGTAACATAGATGCCACATAAGAAAAAATGATGTGGTGGCAAGTAATTAATGAGGAGAGAAGCAAATAGAGTAACATAATATGTTACCATCACATAGCGCTTTCGAATGAAAAATGAGTCTACAAAGTAATAAATGAAGACATCTAGTACTATGTTATCACATATATGACACTACCCACTATGAAGGTAGTAACATAGACTAGTAACTAGTCTATGTTACTCTCCACTATGACCAGCCTAAGTCGAGGCGCGGATACCAAGGAGGGCCTGGTTGTGTCTATACTTGGACACACCCGACTGCATGCGCACCAGGCAGACGAAGCTCGTGTCATGTTGGTGCCGTGTGCGGCCCGCGCATTAACCAAAACCTCGCGCCTCCATCTTAGCCTCCCCGTTTTAAACTTCTCAATCTCAAGGCCAATGAACAACGTGAAACCTATGATAGAGCCAATCGGATGGTTGAGAACACTACAATTTGTAGCTACAGATGCGTGTGTGAGAGAGGACGAGTGCGTGCGTGCACCTCTTCTGTTCCTGTATAACGTACTAAACTCAGAGTACAAGTGTATGTGGGTGGCATCGACCTAGGGAGCTAGAGATGGAGCGTGCGAGAAGTCCCGAGAGATAGGTGCAATGCGTTTGAAAAAAAGACTAGTCTATAGCTCGCCACGAGGCTATTCCTGTCGAACGCCCCAATAAGCGTAACATATGTATCCGACGGTGCCAGGTATTGCACATACACAACAGTAGAAAAAGAACTAGCACCATGGCATATGCTACACCACGGCCGAGAACACGTGCCCACGTTACGCCATCTGGGAATAGTGCTGCACTTCGAAACTAGAACCGTCAATAAATTTTGAGCGCGTCTCGTCACATTCCAAATTACTACTACTACCACGCTATATTTAATTGCAAACCTGTTCACACCAATCACAACCTACTCCCTCCGTCGTCATCTTAGGTTGTGCACCGTGACAAAGGAGGAGGGGAAAACGAGAGAACTTAATGTTTATTTGCTAATTAATAACATCACATGCAATGAACTAACCATTGCATGTCGTGTTTGGTAGTCTCAAGTCATTAAAAGCATGCACACCCACATCTCTTATTGGTTGATATGTCAATAAACAAGAAACAAGGTAGAAGTTAATGCACCGCGCCTAAGTGTTTTGGGATTATTTGGTTTTCGTAAGATGACTTACACACCTAGACGGAGGGAGTAAATGCTTTCCCACTTAGGAGCGTATTAGTACTCGGTTATAAACACCACTATGCCAAGATGAGTGCACATTCCTCCTCAAATCCTCATCCACAAAAACAAACAAGTCATTCAGCATCCTTCCCTTGCGTCTGCCATGGCCAGCGTGAGTTCTGGGTCGAGAGATTACCACCAGGGAGAGACGAGCATGGAAGCGGAAGCACGAGAGATGTCCCGCCTCGCCTCGAAAGCAGCCGACATGTCCCACCGCGCGGAAGTAGGAGCACAGAGGTCCTGCCGCGCCACCGAAGCAGCACGGAGGTCCCGCCGCACCGTCGATGCAGCAGACTGCTCCGGCCGTGCCGCGGAAGCAGCAGAGATGTCCCGCCGCGCCTAGGAAAATGTCTCACGGGCAGGTGACAATTCTTATAGGCGCATGCATGCGATCGTCCATAGCCAGATGGATCAGATCTCTGGCTGGGCGAGGTTGCAGGAGGAAGGGCAATGAGAGGCTCTGGGCTGAGCGCGACCTGCTGAGGGCGAAGATCATCCGAAGTGCAGAGTAGCAGGAGGAGACCAGTGCCTTGTTGAAGAGGACCGGCGTCATCGTCAAGAAACTTCTGGACGAGAATGACATGCTCCGCATCGAGCGCCAAAGGCTGGTGGAGGAATCTGTGGATGCTCTCAAGTAGCATCTTGAGGACACGACAGAGCTCATCGCCGCTTGCCGTGGAGACTAGTTCCCGCGGCCTGCAGCAACGCATCAGGAAAGTAGAGATCAGCGAGCCAGATCGTTGTCTTCCTTCTTATTTTGCCCTTGTGTATTTCGGGCGTAGCCGCATGTGGCTTTTTTAATTATCTTCCTAATTATGTAAGACAATTATTATCCAATGTTGTCGGCCTTATATATTCATCAGTGTTGCTATAAGTCGCAGTAGATGCTATATAGGTCTGTCGGATCTTACATCAAGATCCGTGCAAAAATTTCTTTTCAGATTTTCTTTTCTCTCTTAAATCTCAGTCAAGGGAGACATAGCCACGCCATTAAACAAAGGCTCGGGCGCCATTAATGGAGACCTTGGGAGAGAGGTGGACGGCAGATGGAGGTCAAAGGGCTCTCCCCCCGATAAGCACGCGCAGGGGTCTGATCGCACGCCTCCAGTACTCAAATAGCTACCCTGCACGACGCCTCCTAGCTAATAAAAAAGGGGACGCGTGGCTGCACGTAAATGGTAAATAGAATGCCCATGGTTTCAATAATACTTGTGTTTCCGATTGTAACGTGACATCACTTGTTCCAAAATGACTTTGTTGATTGTTAATGTGTGCGCCTTCACAAATCGGACAGCAAAATTACGACAGCATGTTGGTGCCATGTCATGACACCAAGCCAAGTTTCATGATTTTCATGCGTGTTTTGGATTTACATGAATTAAAAAACCAAGTTTCTCAATGTTTCCAGCCGAGCCACGACGCGCAGATGTTTGAATTTCATTCCCATTTCTTGCATGGGACCTAGAAATTTACCTGAGGACACACATGTGATTTTTCAACCAACTTTGGTGCACTGGAGCATGTGCTTGTATTTCAAATTTGAATTATGCACACAAAGGTGACACGTTCCCTCTCAGAACCACGAGCCTTCTTGAGAGAAGCTCCGGTTTGCAAGAAGCTTATACCAAAACTTGTTCCTATTCGGCCAATTTTTTACCACGGCATGGTAGTACCATGACATGACACCATGCCGAGTTTCATGATATTCAGGCGTGTTTTGCATTTACAAGAATTTTAAAACCAAGTTTCTCAATGTTCTCGGCCGAGCCACGATGCCCAGATGTTTGAATTTCATTCTCATTTCTTGCATGGGACCTAGAAATTCACCCGAGGACACACATGTGATTTTTCAACCAACTTTGGTGCACGGGAGCATGTGCTTATAGTTCAAATTTGAATTATGCACATTAAATGACC
This sequence comes from Triticum aestivum, assembly GCF_018294505.1. Classification (NCBI taxonomy): domain Eukaryota; kingdom Viridiplantae; phylum Streptophyta; class Magnoliopsida; order Poales; family Poaceae; genus Triticum; species Triticum aestivum. The sequence goes on from NC_057799.1 coordinate 311,809,920, forward strand.
AGAAACTCAATTAATGTATAAAAAGGACAAACGAACCCGGAATATTTCCAAAATTTAACAGGGCACTCATGTAGTTCTATGTTGCCTGTGTAAAGAAACTCAAGGGGGCAGCGTATATCGTTCCGCACTCAAAGGTGACACGTTCCCTCTCAGAACCATGAGCCTTCTTGAGAGAAGCTCCGGTTTGCAAGAAGCTTATACCAAAACATGTTCCTATTTGGCCAATTTTTTACCACAACATGGTAGTACCATGACATGACACCATGCCAAGTTTCATGATTTTCAGGCATGTTTTGGATTTACAAGAACTTTAAAACCATGTTTCCCAATGTTCTCGGCCGAGCCACGATGCCCACATGTTTGAATTTCATTCCCATTTCTTGCATGGGACCTAGAAATTCACCCGAGGACACACATGTGATTTTTCAACCAACTTTGGTGCACGGGAGCATGCGATTGTAGTTCAAATTTGAATTATGCACATTAAATGTCCAAAAACTCAATTAATGTATAAAAAGGGCAAACGGACCCGGAATAATTCCAAAATTTAACAGGGCACTCATGTAGTTCTATGTTGCCTCTTTAAAGAAACTCAGGGGGGCAGCGTATACCATTTCACACTCAAAGGTGACACGTTCCTTCTCAGAACCACGATCCTTCTTGAGAGAAGCTTTGGTTTGCAAGAAGCTTATACCAAAACTTGTTCCAAATCGGCCAATTTTTTACCACAACATGTTAGTGCCATGACATGACACCATGCCAAGTTTAATGATTTCTAGGCGAGTTTTGGATTTACATGAATTTTAAAACCAAGTTTCTCGATGTTCTCGGCTGAGTCACGATGCCAAGATGTTTGAATTTGATTCCCATTTCTTGCATGGGACCTAGAAATTCACCCAAGGACACACATGTGATTTTTCAACCAACTTTGGTGCACCGGAGCATGTGCTTGCAGTTCAAATTTGGATTATGCACATTAAATGTCCAAAAACTCAATTAATGTATAAAAAAGGCCAAACGAACCCGGAATAATTCCAAAATGTCACAGGGCTCTCATATAGTTCTATGTTGCCTTTGTAAAGAAAATCAGGGGGGAGGCAGCGTATATCGTTTCGCACACAAAGGTGACACGTTCCCTCTCGGAACCACGAGGCTTGTTGAGAGAATCTCCGGTTTTGCAAGAAGCTTATACCAAAACTTGTCCCAATTCAGCCAAAAAATATACATATGAAAACAAGGTTTAGATTATCCCGAACATCTCGCTACCTAGACCAATGTACTCTGATTTGAATTCAACATAAAATGGATACAAATATTTGAATTGGAGATCGTTTGGTACATGTAGTTCATAGTGAAATATGATTACTGCTATATGCATGTTTTTTGTTATCAATATAATATTTAAATGATTGTATAACTTGACAACAATCCTATTCAAGTAAGGAAAATTGATTCAAATTTAGTCCATATGGTAGACGACAATATATATGTTCATAGGGTGGAGTAAAATGTTCATATATGATGGAAGATCAAAATGTAGGACTACATCCATTATAAACCGCAAGGTCACCTGATGATATATTCGAATTCAACATAACGTGGATTCAAAAATTGAAATTCGAGATCCTGGCATTTGTAATCATATAAAAAGGGAAATGACTCTTTCTTTTGGTGGGAATTGATTTGTTTTTGGTTGTTGTTGAGGGAAGTGCGAATCGATTTGGTACTATACAGGGTAATCTTGTTGTCCCAATTTTTTTTTTACATTTTTCTTGTAGTTTTTCAATGACATCTATTGCAATATAGTAAAAGGGGACATGACTCTCTTGGGTCTTGTATGAATTGCTTTTTTGTACATGTTAAGTTTGTTCTGCCGAACAAGGAATCCGCGCCTTGTTATCCTGAAATTTTCTAGCTCGAGTATCTTTTGTCTCATCTGCTTTGAAACTCCCACCTCTTCAACCCACTCCGCGCCTTGTTATCCTGAAATTTCAACGCGCGCGGAAACTCCCTCCTCATTCGAAATCGGTCCCGCAGCCTAGAGACACGAAATCCCCCTTCTACCCCTCAGCCGAAAATGCCGGCTCGACGTCGCGGTGTCAAAACCGGTGGGGGTATGCTGGTAACTTACCCTACATTTTGGACAAGCACGTCCCTAAGCCATGGCTCCCCCTAGCTTCTCCTTTGTCCCCCCCATTCATACACCGAGGCCGCCAAAACCCGCGAAACCCCATGCTCCTCCGACGGCCTCCCGACCGCCGCCCAGCCGGAGACTCTTCCCCGATGACGTCGTCCACCGCAACATCTCGCCGTCCCTCATCCACCGCACCGGATGAGGATCCATCGTCGATCTCGTCGTCCCGCCGAATCAGTCGCTCGGTCCTCCACCTCCAAGGAGCTGCCCCGATGTTCACCTCGTCTATCGCGCCACCTCCATCCCCACAGCGCCGTCTTGACCTGCCCCACCGGAACCACAGCACCCTCACCAATTCCTCCGATGAAGCCGAGGCCCACTCGGCACCACCAAGGAGGTTCTGCACTCATCGCTGCATTTTATCTTTTATTCGATCTCACGGGGCTGCCGGTGCTCGATATCGAGCAGCGATGGCGGGTCTCCATCGACGGGGCCGTCGCCGGCCACTTCATCCATGGCGTCTCTCCCCCATGTCGTTGCTTCCTCGGCGGCAACTTCCACACCGGCACTAGCTACAACTGCTCCGGCTCTCGCTCGCGCTGCTGCTGCTCCGGCTGTTTTCTTGCTGTCAGTCGCACTACTGCGCTGCTCTTGCTTTCATTCGTGCTGCTGATCTTCTCTGCTATTGCTGTCGGTCGCTCTGCTGCTCCGCTCTTGCTCTCGTTTGTGCTGCTGCTCTGCTCTTGCTCTCACTCGCGCTGCTGCTACTGCATGACCTCCGGCAGCTACAGGAGTTGCTACTTTAGCACTCGCTCGCGGTGCTGCTGCACGACTTGCTCTCTGCTAGTGCGTTCCCTGCTAGAGCGTCTGCTGACTTATATCACTGCTTCTCTGCTACTAGTGTTCGAATGCCCTAAACATCTATTGCAATGCTCTGCTACTAGTTCAATCAGTTTCGACAGTAAAATTCAGTTTTGACTGTAAAGTTCAGTTTCTTCAGTTAAGTTCAGAGTGAATAGAATTTACAACATCTGTCGGAGCGGCCGTGGCGCGGCTGATGCGTTTTACATCTAGCACTTTTTGGTGATGTATTTTACATCATCTATTGCAGATGATATTAGAGTTCCACATCAGATTAACGTTGTCTGTCTTGTCCTGCTTCAGCCTCGCCGCCGTACACCTCATCGCAGCTGCTCCAACGATGGAACCATCCATCACAGCGGAGCAGTATCCTCGGCGCCATTTCCAGAGGCCTCAGATCTTCTTCCCTGCCTCCAACAGTCACACCAGCATCACCATCCTCCACGTCTAACCCAATGATGCTGAGGTCGACAAGGCTATGCCAAAGAGGTTGTACACTTGTTGCATCACTTTGTTACTCTGCATTCATGTCGATCCCTTAGGGATCCTTTGCTGTGGAACTACTATGGTACTACTATTCGTGCATTTGGTTAGAAGGAGTGGAGAAAAGCAAAACTGGAGGATATTTTTCCTTTGGTGTCTCTTTCAAAGAAAAAACGTAGGAATTTTAATATCCACTTGGACGTTCTTTTCAAATTAATATGCATGAAGAACAGGGCTAATTGCATTACTGGCATAATAAGATTCTTTTTTTTTCATTTTCACGTGGTTTGACTTTAATTTGACCATGTTTCTCTATTCCTGTGTTCTTCGAATTCATGTGAACCAAACTCCCAGGTTGACAGAAATCCTATGTTTCCAAATGCTCTGTTTTGCACGTGCATTCCTATCCTATTCCTATGTTTTTCTTGTCCCTGCGTTTATAGAATCCTCCAATTCTAACGAGCCCTTATAGATTTACTTCATTTTCAGATAGGCGTCAAAGAAAGCTCTGTGTGTTATGTCCTGCTCGTGCCGTGCCGTCATCCACCCCACCTAAGGCGCACCACCGATAGAAGCGTTCACTGCAACAGAGATTCCCCCTGAAGACTTTCTTTCGCCGCCTCAGATCATCTTCCCCGTTGCCGGCAGCCACACCAACTGCATTACCATCATCGACTGAGCAGATGAACCCGAGGACTACACAGTACCGGAAGAGAGGTCGCGGTATTTTGTGTTTGCTTACGTTATACATCGGTTATTATTACCCGCTACTTTATCGGTCAAACTTGAGTTTTAAAATGCCCGTGGGTCTCATATCGAGGCAGCAACGAATAGTATCTGCCTACTATCTGGTTCATCTGGGGTCTTCTATGTGGTTCATGTTGGGTGGGCAACAAACGTAGATGATCCATTCTCTATCTTTTGAAAACTGAAGCTATAATCTACCTGCTATCATTAGTTTGGACCTATCCACTCGTTTGCTACCATCAGTCTTGATTTCTGCATGCACCCCTTAGGCCTTACAAAATCTAACTATTTTTTTTATTATGCATGTCAGTTATTGTACACAATCGTACTGAACATGTAGAGAAAAAGAGAAGACCGTTGCGTGGGAATATAATGTCATGCAGACGCCGCCCCATGGTGGGCGAAGTGGGCGCCCCCTCCCGCCATTCCAGATTGTATTCCAGAGGAAGATAACTGTTCAGATGGGGATTCAGAGGGAGCTGACCACTCCTATTTACCACCTGAGGTGTTTGCTCTAACCTGGCATGCTGATGTTGGTCATATCATGCATATGGTGCCTCACATTGCTTACATTATACATCTTATATGTCATCAACTTAGTTTAGATTTGCTTTGTGTGAATGCCACCTGTTTGGTTTCTATATCATACTCCCACCGTTCCTAAATATTTGTCTTTTTAGAGATTTCAACAAGTGACTACATACGGAGCAAAATGAGTGAATCTACACTCTAAAATATGTCTATATACATCCGTATGTGGTAGTCCATTTGAAATCTCTAAAAAGACAAATATTTAGGAACGGAGGGAGTATATGGGAATTATGCAATGCCATCTTATTTAGCCAGGCATCATATACGTGAATCATGCAATGCCAGCCTGTTTAGCCAGTCATCGTATATGTGAATTGTATTGTGCCATATTTTTTTATAATGTATTCCATTTGTCAACAATGTTTATACATTCATCTACTCTTCCTGTGCATCAGCCATTTGAGTCGGTCATGGGAAAATCTGGAGTGAAAACAAGGTCTTCTGAGTAGTCAGTGCTACCTGTCGATGTAGATTTCTTGCTGGTTACAGATAGCTCCTCAAAGGAGGATTCAGAGACAGATGACCAGTCGCACCCCCCCGAGGTGCATGCTCTAACTTGGCAGGGTTATATTGCTCATATCATGCATATGGTGTCTTGCATTGCCATGCCATCTGCTTAGATTAGACATGCTTTGTGTGAATGCCTCTTGTTTGCTTTCTATATCAGATATGTGAATTATGCAATGCCATGTTTTTCAGCCAGTTATCATATATGTGAATTATGCACCGCCATGTAGCCAGGCATTATATATGTGAATTATCTCATGCCATCTTTTTTCCATTACGTATTCCATTTGTCGACAATCTGTGTATATTGAACTACTCTTCATGTGTATCAGCCATTTGAGCCGGTTATGGAAAGATCAGGAGTGAAAACAAGGTCTTCAGAGCAGGCAATGGTACCTGTTGAAGCATATATCTCGATGGTTACAGGGAGCTCCTCACAGGAGGATTCAGAGACAGATGACCAGTCCTATATCCCACCTGAGGTGTATGCTCTAAGTTGCAATGTTTATATTTCTCATATCATGCATATGGTGTCTTGCATTGCTTAGTTTAGACATCATATGCACAATATTGAATTCCATCTGCTTAGTTTAGAGATCATACATGTGAGTGCCAGCTGATTAGTATATGAATCAATTATGTCAATTGTATCATGCCATCCTGTATACTTAGACAACATGTATGTGAATTATTTCATCCCAACCTATTTTAGAAAGACATCATATAGTTTTGTCATGTCATCCTGTTTAGATACTCATCATATGTTGAATTATGTCATTATATCCTGTTAAGTTATCCATCATATATCTGAAACTATGTCATGCTATCCTGTTTAGTTAGGCATCATATATGTGAAATTGTGTCATGCTGTCCTGTTTGGTTAGACAACATATATGTGAATTACCACATCTGTCTATCATACAATGTCTGTACATTCAATTTCTTTTCTTGTTTATCAGCCATTTGAATTGGAGGGGGTGATGGCAGTATCTAAGGGAGCAAAAACCCGTTCTTCACAAAAGACAGTGCTACCTATCGATGCAGATAGAACCATGGTTGTACTGACCCACAAACTAGCCCCACCACACATAATCGGGACTCTTCCAGATTGCACACTTACACCGTTGGGCAGAGAACCAGCTACAACCCATCTAACCCCAACCCCGGCGGATAGTAACCCACTTCTAGTTGACAAAGCACCATGTCCACCATAGAGTACCCCCACATGAGCAGTTTGTAAAGCAACTGCAGTGCCCAAAGCACGAAGACCACCACAGCGAACCCAAACTCCACGTTTAAAGCAGAAGAGCAACTGTTCTCAGGTCAGATTTCGTAGCTATGGTCCATATTCCTTTGCTGTTGCATCACTGTATTTACTCATACCAACTACTTTCGAATTTGAAGGATCCAATTGAAACTCCAATGGCGCAACATGTATGTTTTAAACCTATTTCTTTAACTAGACTGATGTTCTAACTTCTTGCTCTATGTTGATTTCAGTTTCAGTTGTATAAACAGTTATGTTCTCATGTGATGCACATTACAAGTGTTGCCAATGCCGTTTAGTTTCTCACACTTATATTCTGTCTATGGTACTGTGTCTTAAAAATATATGAGTTGAACTGTGTCTCTATCTTGATTTGGCAACATAAACTAGAATAATATGGACAATACAGTGACCATAGTACATAGATATATGTTTGTTTCATGCTGTTATCCTGTCCACCTTACTACTGAACCGGTTTACCAAAATGAGTTTCGTATACTACATGCTAAACCTGTGATGTGTCTGCTTGTTTCTCTTGTAGTATGCGAACAGGATATTGGAGAAGAGCACCCCACTATGCAATGGTAGAGAAAGTAATGCAGATAAGGTTCAAGATAGTGAGACAGCCCTGTTGGTCTCCAAAAAAGGTGATAAAAATGATCTTGTAGACAGTGAGAAAACCCCACAGTCCTGCGTTGACGTAGTGTTTGAGTTACTGGGAAGTACCGCTGGCACAAGCTCTTCGAACTCGCTGCCTGAATCACTTCGGCTTCTTCAGTCTCAGCTAAAAGCTGAAAGGCATTAGTCAGCTTTGCTGCGGCAAGAAGCCGAAGGACTGAGGAAGTCCCTGCAGAATTCAGAAGCATACTTTCTTGTGCAACAGCAAGTGCTGGAGGATTTAAGCGCCAAACAAGAGAAAGTTAATAAGCTTCCTAAGCATCTTGCCAGCATTATGGGTATCTAGGATATTGTTTCTTGAGCTATTATGAAGTGGTTTTAGTTCTGGACTTGTTTTGCTGCGGCGTTTATTTGCACTAGTCGCCAAGTTTGACAAGCAATGTATATGATATGCGGCTTTGTTCCCTATATTTGCACTGGTGGCGAACTTTGATGCCCAGTGGATGTAATATGTGTAATACCTGTGATAGCCTAGCGTAAGTTGCTTGCTTATTTATTTCCTTGTTGTCTTGTTTATTTGTTTGCTTGTAGTCAGTGCAGTTCTTTTTCCGCGGTTTGCTAGTGGCTGCAATAACCTATTTTTTTAAAACTAGTCCACAATAACCATGTGCTACATATTTACTGGAGTTTCCATGGGCCTCCTACGGGCTGTAGAAACAATGGGCCTTCTAAGGGCCGTAGAAACGATGGGCCTTCTATGAGTCGTAGCATCAATGGGCCCTCTACGATATGATCGATCGGCCAAACATGGGCCAATAATAGACCGCATTATGGGTCGTAAACGGGCTAGATTTGGAATAGTCCGTTCATGGGCCGACAATAACGGTCTATCGTTAATCTGCCGTATTTGATGACGCTACGAAAACGTCCCAACGGATTAACGGGCCGCAAACGGGCCGATTGTAACAATGAGCTGAATTTGGCCCACAAGCAGAAAAGGCCAGTAACGGGCCGTAAGTAACCGAATGCTTGAAATAAGCCCAAGAATAAATGGGTCCTTAGAAGGCCGAAAGATAACACGGGTTGGAAATGACCCAATGGAATAATGGGCCGTTAATGGGTATAAAGCGCTACACTGTTCATTGCGCGCCAGATTCACCACGGGCCGTTAATGGGCCAAGAGTTACAAATGGCCTCGTATGGGCCGAAACACATCATGGGCCATACATGGGCCGGAAGTTACAATGGGCTAGAATCATATTGGACGGCCCAAATGAAGCTACTGGGCTTAATTCCGGTAGGCCATAACATGTCGTGAGTTAGCGGGCCGTAAATGGGCTATATACGAACATGCCGTTAACAGGCTTTCCGTGGGCCGACCCGTTACCATTTGACCAAGTCAAACGGGTCGGCCTTTTCACCGGAATGGGCCTCTGTTGGGCCATGCCGCGTGTCGACGTATCATAGGCGCCTCCTGTCCAATGAATGGATGACATCTGTCCCAACGGTGAGCCAACACGTGTTTCCTCTGGCCAATGACAATTTTGCATGTGGAAAATCCTCATTGGTCTCGGCTGTTAACGGGTTATCGGATCCAAAACCGGAGCCGATAGCTTAACGGTGACCCGTTACGGTGGATGCCATGTGTCGGTCACCCTTGACGAAAGCACTTATATGACGCGTGATTTATCGTCATGGAAGTGGACACTTCCGTGATGATAATTTTGGTAATGTCATGGAACACTTCTACGATAGTACATGTATGACTATCTTGATTCTGTCATAAAATCGTCATGGATGTACATGCATGACAGAAAACGTGACCTACTATGACAAACACATATCATCACGGAAGTGTCTTTTTTTGTAGTGGACTACCTTAAGCTACGTCAAGTTCCTCCCGAAGATCAAGTGAAGCGTGCCACAAGAAACTTCCACGACTACGCGTCGACATGGTGGCTTCACACACCTTAGAAGACCTACGACATGAGTTGGCCCAAGACGAAGAGAGCTTTGCGGTGAGAGTTTGTGCCTCCAACCTACACGGAACAACTTCTATGCCAATTGGAGAACACCATACAAGGATCCAAGTCTATCGACGAGTAATTCAAGGAGATGAAGAATGCCTTGCGACGAGCCAGCATGGACAACCCCATTTCGATGAAGTTCCACTTCATTATGGGATTGCACAACGACATCTCCAAGACTCTCTTCCTCGAGAACTACAAGTCCCTTGATGACTACTACATTGGTGCTCTCAAGGCGGAACAAGAACTCATCAAGGCCAAGGCTTCTCCACCCCAAGCTCACTTTTCGAAGACCAAGCTCCAAGAAGGCGAGCATGAGGATGTTCCACCAAGATGTCCAAGCCCGACGAGCTTCAAGACGATGCTCCCAAGTTCGACTTCACCGCCATCCCTCTTTGTGGCATTGATGATGCCGAGTCTACTTTGACTTTTTTTCAAGGCGGTGCGGCGACGAGTACGACTACGGAGACCCTCAAGGAGCAAGCTTTGGAGGCGAACGACATGGTGGTGAGCAAGGATGATGCTTCCATCTTAGGAGGCGAGAGTGATGATGTGCCATCTTCGGCCTTCATCCATGGTGATGGTGACGAGATGATCGAGCATGGGATTTTCCCTTCGGTCATGGAGGAGAGCGATGATGTGCCATCTTCGGCCTTCATCCACGGCGATGAGATGGTTGAGTATTTCACCTTGACCACGGCGACATATGATGACTTGAGTGACTTTTGCCACCATATTGAGAGTGAGAGTGACTTCACCACTAACCCCATTTATGATGTGTTGCCCCAATTCCCATGTGAGGAGAGCCACAACTCCCACCACTTGAGTGCGATGAGTGACTCCACCATATGTCACTTTGAGTGCACCTATTTTGAGGGAGTGAGTGAACCACCACATAGAGAGAGTGAGATAGTTAATAGGGCATGTGAGGGCACTTCGATTTCTAATGACTTAACCTCTACCCCTATTGTGTCTTCTCATTTGGTGCTAGGTCCCATATATGATGACGTGCCGACTCGCGACGACTACGTCCTCCCTTTGTACAAGACGATGGCCATGGTGGAATATGATGCGCCCCCACATGGTTCCATCAAGATGAAGATGACCATCATTTGGTCTTTCCCACCTCACCTACACCACTTGAGTGGAATGAACAAGGTAACATAGGTGAAGGTGATGCTCTTGTCCCACTAGTGGACATTCTTGACATTGATTGCTTACATGATATTGATCAACCTACTACCGTGCTTCATGCTAGTGCGACTTCCTTATTTTATGATTTCTTGCCCATTTATGATGAGTATGATGATTCTCATGTGGAGTATATTAGTTGTGATGCCATGTTACATAGGATTTCTTGTGACAATTCTCTAGGTCACATCATGTTTGAACATCCGCTTGACTTGTCATATGCTATGCATGAGATCAACCATATGTCATATTTGCAATCTCGTCGTAGTGACTATGCATATGCCATTCAAATAAACCCAATTTGCACTCATGGCATAGATGACAAGCCCATGGTTATTGGCATTTGTTTCTCTTATGATGATATTGATATGCTCCCTTTGCATCATTTATCTCATATGCCATGCCATGACCACCTAGCTTCGGATATGCATTGTTTTGGTGTTGCCCATATTCTCCAGATGATGTTTCCAATATTGCTCATGAGGAGACCCCCATAATTTCCTCATACATGTTAGGAGATTTTGATCAATCCCATCCATTGCATGATCCTCATAATTATGTGCACCATATGCTCCCCATGAATGAAAATGCTATTGATGTGCCATATACTTGTATGCTAAATTTGTGTCCCCATCGTGTCATACATAATAACTATTCTTTCATGATGGATGACATGTTCTTATAACATGCATCAAATTTCTTTGACCGATGCTTATCTTGCGCTAACTCACACGTGAACATACACATCATGATGGATGATGTGTACATTTACCACGCACACACACTACTGCAGGATGCTGCTAACGCGACACTACGATCAGAGACCCTTCGAGAAACTGTGTGCGATGCAATGATCGCAAACGGTGGTGTAGGAAAACCGTCAGAAATGTATAAAACGTTTGTGATGATGGATGCATCAAACAAGGTTCAGGTTTTAGTTGCGTGTGCGATGAAGGGCATATGGTTCAGTTCAATTAACTGCTTGCGATGAGGAGGAACAAAAGAAATGGGCAGCTAGATGAAGGTGTGTCTGATGTACAACATACGGTTCACTCGGATGAACTGTTTGTGATTAGGCAACACAAAAGAAACAGACAGCCCGATCAAGGTGTGTGCGATGTACAACATATGGTTCAGTCGGATGAACTATTTGTGATTAGGTAAGAGAACAAAAATGGTTCAATATAACAAGATGTGTGTGATACGTGGCAAACATGTCTGTAATCAGAAATGTGTGTGAAGACCGATAATAACGCAGACGATTGCTTCTAATAAGACGTATGTAATATGCTCTGTCTGCACAACATCTATTGGCCATTGTGGGACGGGCGGTCATCCAGATACGCCATAAGGATGCGAAGAGGCATTCCTATCAGCAAGGACTAGCTGTTCCACCAGTAGCTCATGTAAGAAAACTATCAAGTTAAGTGTGCTCAGGATGGAGCATCCATCGGATGGGTGACTGGATGGGAAGTTGTGTCGATGTTAAATTAGGTGATGGGATGGGTCATTTCAGTCAAATGACCGAAATGTCCCATTCCCTCAGCTAATTTAACCTCGAGGTCCTTGTTTTTCTTAACACATGTTAAAGAAGGTCTACCACATTACTTTTTGACAATGTGCGATACGTGGCATAGAGTTGATCCATTCGACCTATTTGTGATGGAATAGGCCGTGTGTGTTGTGGGAAAACGCTTGCTAGTATTCAACCATTTGGGATTGATGAATTCATCACCAACGGGATCCCTAGTGTGGTCCATGTTCATCTGATCATCATCTACTTCTTGTGCTAGCTCGATGCTAAGTTTCCATTAATTGATGGCATTTTATGAACACGCCACCGTTTCCTGCCATATCCTCACCTGTTTCCCGCCACCCTGCTATATTGCGCATAGGGGGTGCACGACGCACGGAGGCGACAAGCGCAGCGTATAGCACATCCACCTTTTCCAAGCATGCCAACCCACCAAAGCGCCGCCTCTGCCATCAGCCTCGTCGACGAGGAAAACGAGTAGGCGCCATGGCACGTCGAGGCCCAGGCGCTCCCCGGCAATGCGGTGGACGATGTTGTGATGCGCGTAATCGCCAGGGTTGAGCAGACCTTTGGCGCATGGCGCTTGAGCGCCGCGGATCAAGATAGGCATCTCAGCGCCGACAGGCTGCAGCTCGCCGCACAACATGATCGATGGCGCGCCGCAGAGCAAGCTAGGCGCGTCCATGCCGATAGGCTGCGGCTCGCCGCACAGCGAGACCGTTGGAGCGCCGCAGAGCGAGAGGCGCGGCGCGCCGCACAGCAAGAGCAGATCCATCGGCGCTTGCCTGCTATCAACACGGTGTCGCAGCTGGGTACACGTCCCGTCAGTACCCCCATTCCTCGCCAGGAGTGGGCAGAGGCCCTCAGCGCCGTACTTGCACCAGATCTCGGGCACGCCGTACTTGCACCGGACGCCCGCCGCGCCGTTCGCATGGGTGCCCCCGTTCGCCTTGTCCGCGACCCGCTGGATGCCAACGCGCTGGTCCGTAGGCTCGACCACCTCCTTGGCCCAGGTGTCCACCTGGGCACAGTAGAGGAACATGGTCGTCGCATCCTCGAGCTAGTGATCTCCGATGAAATAGCCAACTTGGAGCTAAAGATCGCGCTCCAGATGTACCGCGAGCATGTCGACCGCTTGGACGAACTCCTGCACGAGTTCAGGCAGAGCCAAGAGCAACCCTAGGCAAGGGCTACTAGTCATGGTCTCATGGACGCGTTTTATTTTGAAAAGTTGTTTCGAGGTGGATAGCTTTGTATTCACAGCAATCATAGTATTGCTCTGTTTATTGCTCTGTTTCAATGTGTGTACTCTGTTTTCCATTCTTATTTGTTCTTTTTCAATGTGTGTATATACGCTTTCCATTCTGTATATGTGGATGATAGTGGCTAGATTCAAATTAGTATACAAAAATAGATAGAAAATGGAATTCATAATATATATTAATTAATTGTTCATTAGATCATCACAGAATATATATATATATATATATATATATAATATCATCACATATACGTGATGATACTTAACTACTAGGTACAATGCATAAAATTGAAAACGAACAATACTAAAACTAATAATCCCTCCTGGGGCAAGTATTCCGGCAACCCTCGCCAGAAGCTCCCTGGTGCGCGGCGTCTTCCTAGTGCAGAGGCAGTATTCCGACTCCTCCGCCTCGCAGCGCTTGATGTATCGATCTGCCTCTTGCTGGCAGACGTGCGTGGCCGATCTTGCCATATCGTTGGGCGCCCACCGGAGCTCCTCGTTGGTGGCACGCTGGAGCTTATCGGCCCACCTCCACGCAGTGATGAGGCGCCCAGCGCCTATGACCTTCCTCGTGAAGTACCCGTCTTCATACACCTCCTCGGCACGACGACGCGCCCGCCCCCAAAGCTCCACCGCCTCCTTTTTCCAGGCGGCATCATGGGCTTCACAGGCCGCCTGGTACCTAGCTTCCTCCTCCGCCATCTCCTTCTTGAACGCCACTTGCCTGGCTTTCTCAGCCGGCGGCAGCGACTTCCACAGACAAAGATTGTACTGGCCCCAAACCCAATCCAAAGTTGGGGGGTCCGACGCAACCTCGTCAGGCGGCGTGTAGGGGTCCTCGTCGCTGCTAATCGAGTGAGCGCCCTCAGGGGGCGGCGACTTCTCGTCGGCGCGTGGGCAGACCGGCGGCGCCATGGCAGAGATTTGAGAGAGAGAGGGCGAGCGAGGGGGGGATGTAGATGACAATGCAAGCGGGACGACGTGAGCAAGGTAGTATTTATTGGCGGCCGAAATCTATGTCGACCGGGACAGTACACACGCCGGTCGTCGGAATTTACGACTGCAGTTTGAATTACACACAATTCCCGCAGCAAATCCGTGTGTGAACATAATAGCTGACGGTTTCCAATACAAAACCGTGTCTGATTAATGATCCCCGCCAATCACCTACCAAACCTCGAGCCGCGAGATAGAGTGCCAACCGTGTGGGGGCCAGTTGTCTTGCCAGATCTTTACATTTTCTTTTTTGCACACCAGATATTTACATCGTCTGATGATTTTTTAACTCGCACACAAGTACACAAAAATATGATTTTTCAAACCATTTTGGTTAGGCGTTGCATGTAGATGTAGTTCAAATTTGAATTACAGTCATCAAATGGTTAGAAAATCACTTAAATGTATTTAAAAGGTCAAATGACCCTTGAAAATTTCCAAAATTTCACATGACAGTTGTATTAGTGCACGTTAAACGTAGGAAAAAATTTGAAGGCCGTAAGAGGAAGCTATCTCCCGTCCGTCAGCAAACATGCATTGTTCCCTCTTGGAACCATGAACCTTCTAGTGAGTTGCTCCGGTTTGTGAGGGGTCTGTGTCCAAACTTTCGTCAAACAGGCCAATTTTTTTTACCACATCATCTTGGTTGCATGACATTAAATCAAGCAAGGTTTCATATTTTTCAGATCATTTTTAATTTTTTGGAATTAAAATTCCATGGCATGAACTCCATGCATGTGCCCATGCCTTGACACCAATATGTTTGAAAATTCATTCGAATTTACTGCACATGGAATTAACTCGCACACAAGTACACAAAAATATGATTTTTCAAACCGTTTTGGTTAGGCGTTGCATGTAGATGTAGTTCAAATTTGAATTACGGTCATTAAATGGTTAGAAAATCACTTAAATGTCTTTAGAAGGTCAAATGACCCCTGAAATTTACCAAATTTTCACATGACAGTTGTATTAGTGCACGTTAAACGTAGGAAAAAAATTTGAAGGCCGTAAGAGGAAGCTCTCCCCCGTTCGTGATCAAACATGCATTGTTCCCTGTCGGAACCACGAACCTTCTAGCGAGTTGCTCCGGTTTGTGAGGGGCGTGTGTCCAAACGTTCTTCAAATATGCCAATTTCTTTACCACATCATCTTGGTGGCATGACATTACATCAACCAAGGTTTCATGTGTTTCTGATCATTTTTCTATTTTTTTGAATTAAAATGCCATGTCACTCCATGCATACGTGTGCATGTGTCCATGTTGTGAGACCAATATGTTTGAAAATTCCTTCTAATTTACTGCACATGGAATTAACTCGCACACAAGTACACAGATATGAATTTTCAAACCGTTTTGGTTAGGCGTTGCATGTAGATGTAGTTTAAATTTGAATTATGGTCATTAAATGGTTAAAAAAACACTTAAATGTCTTTGAAAGGTCAAATGACCCCTAGAATTTTCCAATTTCAAATTACAGTTGTAGTAGTGCACGTTAGACGTTGAAAAAATTTCATGGCCGTAAGAGGAAGCTATCTCCCGTTCGTCATCAAACATGCATTGTTCCCTCTCGGAACCACGAACCTTCTAGCGAGTTGCTCCGGTTTGTGAGGAGTGTGTGTCCAAACTTTCGTCAAACATGCCAATTTCTTTACCACATCATCTTGGTGGCATGACATTAAATCAAGCAAGGTTTCATGTTTTTCTGATCATTTTTTAATTTTCTGGAATAAAAATGCCATGGCATGCACTCCATGCATGTGCCCAAGCCTTGACACCAATATGTTTGACAATTCTTTCGAATTTACTGCATATGGAATTAACTCACACACAAGTACACAAAAATATGATTTTTCAAACCGATATGGTTAGGCGTTGCATGTAGATGTAGTTCAAATTAGAATTACGGTCATTAAATGGTTAGAAAATCACTTAAATGTCTTTAAAAGGTCAAATGACCCCTGAAATTTACCAAATTTTCACATGACAGTTGTATTAGTGCACGTTAAACGTAGGAAAAAATTGAAGGCCGTAAGAGGAAGCTATCTCCCGTTCGTCATCAAACATGCATTGTTCCCTCTCGGAACCACGAACCTTCTAGCGAGTTGCTCCGGTTTGTGAGGGGTGCGTGTCCAAACGTTCGTCAAACATGCCAATTTCTTTACCACATCATCTTGGTGGCATGACATTACATCAACCATGGTTTCATGTGTTTCTCATCATTTTTCTATTTTTTGAATTAAAATGCCATGTCACTCCATGCATACATATGCATGTGTCCATGTCGTGAGACCAATATGTTTGAAAATTCCTTCTAATTTATTGCACATGGAATTAACTCGCACACAAGTACACATATATGATTTTTTTCAAAATGTTTTGGTTAGGCGTTGCATGTAGATGTAGTTCAAATTTGAATTACGGTCATTAAATGGTTAGAAAATCACTTAAATGTCTTTAAAAGGTCAAATGACCCCTAGAATTTTCCAAAATTTCACATTACAGTTGTAGTAGTGCACGTTCGACGTAGAAAAAATTGAAGGCCGTAAGAGGGAGCTTTCTCCCGTTCGTCATCAAACATGCATTGTTCCCTCTCGGAACCATGAACCTTCTAGCGAGTTGCTCCGGTTTGTGAGGGGTGTGTGTCCAAACTTTCGTCAAACATGCCAATTTCTTTACGACATCATCTTGGTGGCATGACATTACATCAACCAAGGTTTCATGTGTTTCTGATTTTTTTTGGAATTAAAATGCCATGCCACTCCATGCATACGTATTCATGCATATGTGTCCATGTCGTGATACAAATATGTTTGAAAATTCCTTCTAGTTTACTGCACATGGAATTAACTCGCACACAAGTACACAAATATGACTTTTCAAACCGTTTCCGTTACGCGTTGCATGTAGATGTAGTTCAAATTTGAATTACGGTCATTAAATGGCTAGAAAACCACTTAAATGTCTTTAAAAGGTCAAATGACCCCTAGAATTTTCAAAAAAAAATCATATTACGGTTGTAGTAGTGCACGTTAGACGTAGAAAAAAATTTGAAGGCCGTAAGAGGAAGCTATCTCCCGTTCGTCATCAAACATGCGTTGTTCCCTCTTGGAACCACGAGCCTTCTAGTGAGTTGCTCCGGTTTGTGAGCGGTGTGTGTCCAAACTTTGGTCAAACATGCCAATTTTTTTACCCCATCATCTTGGTGGCATGACATTACATCAACCAAGGTTTCATGTGTTTATGATTTTTCTAATTTTTTGGAATTAAAATGCCATGTCACTCCATGCTTAATTGTGTCATAGCCGTTAGACCAATATGTTTGAAAATTCCTTCCTATTTATTGCACATGGACTTAAATCGCACACAAATACACGAAATATGAGTTTTCAAACCGTTATGGTTAGCTGTTGCATGTACATGTAGTTCAAATTTCAGTTACGGTCATTAAATGGCTAGAAAATCACTTAAATGTCTTAGAAGGTCAAATGACCCCTGTTATTTTCCAAAATTTGACATGACAGTTGTATTAGTACTACAAAATTTCTCGTTCATTTAAAACACCATCCGTTGGCACTTTATTCCAAATTCGTCTTTCACAGCTAATAAAAAATATCTACAACATCACACACAGTTGTTTTCTAGGAACCGTTTGCGATGAAAATATCTGGGTCTATTTATGTCTCCCTCCTTAAGCTTCGCCGGCTCGTCTGCTCTAGTGCCGACAACCCCCGAATCCACAAATCCCGATCCCCATTCCCGCACCCCCTTCTTGCAAAGATGACGCCATGGAAACGCTTCGTGAAGGCCCGTACGATG
>NC_057799.1:311828247-311847712 GCF_018294505.1 Triticum aestivum
GCGACCACCTACGCCGAGAGTGCTGTCGCATCCGCATTGAGCGCGGCCGCTTCCGCCGAGAGGGCGTCTGTGGCAGCCGACAGGGCAGCTGCAGCAGCCGAGACGGCTGCAACTGCTGCTACGTTGGCGGATGCAAACGCCGAGAGCACTCGAGCTACCGTCCGTGCCGCTGATGTCACCCTGGCCCGGGTCGAGGCCATCCATGCCAAGATCGAGGATGCACATGCCAAGATATTCCAGGCCACCTCGGACTCCAGCATGCAACCCACGTCTGAAAAGGTGGCGGTGGCCATGGAGCACCTGCTTCCTCATGAGGTCGCCGAGCGGGAGCTAGAGATGCAGGAGGCGGCGGAGATCGAGGAGCGCCGGGAGGAAGAGTTGCGCGTGACCGAGGTCGAGGTAGAGAAGAGTCTGTCCGTCGAGGAATCGGCGGTGGAGTACCAACGCGAGCTCTGGCGCAGCCACTATTACGAGTACTACAACCTTGAGGGCGGTGCCGAGGACGAGGACGAGGACGAGTACGCGATCAACTTCTACAGGGGGGGCGCGGAGTCCACCAACGGCGGCATGTCGCCAGGACAAGTCATCGACGTCTCATCTCACACCGGTGATGCATAGGCTGGCGCGGCGGCGGATTTTTAATTATGCGTACTTAGGCTTCGATTTTAATGCTGGTCTTTTGTTAGAGCAATGTTTAGGTCAACTGGCTCTGTGTAATTACTAAAATTGCTCGATTCAGTAAGTGTGGTCTGTCTGTTGTACGCTCTTTTGTGTGCCCAAATTAGCAAGCGATGTTAAATTATGCAATGACGTACCCGGGGAAATTTCCACCAAAATTTGATTAGGCGAACTCATCCCATGCGCGTAAAGCAGAAGAATCGTTTGCGATGCACACAATCGTTCAAAGTGAATGGTCCGGCGGCACCGCGCGCGTTCAAAGTGAATGTGCCCATGCCTTGAGACCAAAATTTGAATTATCAAACTCATCCCATGCGCGTAAAGCAGAAGAATCGTTCGCGATGCACACAATCGTTCAAAGTGAATGGTCCGGTGGCACCGCGTGCAAAGTTTCCCTCCACATTTCCAAAATTTTGGCCTACCGCCAAAATATCTACCCCGCCCCGTTCCCCCCTTCCCCACACCCTTTTCTCCCCGACCACAAGTCACATTTCCCCTGTTTCCTCCTTCCTTCCTTGCTAAGCTATAGCCGCTTCCTCGCTCTCGCCGTTTCGGATCCTACCGCCGGGGTCGCCATGGTCTTCTTCAAAGACATCTCCAGCGGTTCCTCCTCCGGCGACTACTCCTTCACCACCCGGGTATGCCTCTCTTCTCTCTCTCTCTCTCGGGCTATGACTTGGAATGAAGGATGTTTACCCGGAGGTCGATTTGAGTCGTTTCTTCCTCTTGTAGCTCCCTAAGACCATCAGTGGCAACGAATGGAGTGGGGTGGCCGAAGATCTATCTACTCGTTGTCACCATCAATCTCCATGCGTGAAGCTACTTGCGTTTGATTCTGTGGATACTGGGAGGAAGTTTTTGGCATGTGCAGAGAAGGTTAGACCCTCTTCCGTTGTTAAAAATCATTTGTTAGATGTGATTCAGACACTGTCACGGTCCCAACCCATTCATACCACACCTTCAACCAAATGCATCCAAAGACAGTGTCATAGTTTGTACCTAGTATCTTAAATTATTGCCATCTCATCAGCGGTGCCATTAGAAAATTTTTTGGCACCACTTCAGCAGTTTGTGCAGCCAACTTTGTTCCACACATCCGAGCAGCCAAGCAGTAAAATACTAAATCTTTATGGCACGAAGGAATTGGGCATCGGAGCAACTACGTGCTCCGGAGTCCGGGTCCCTGGTGTCATCCAAACACTGTCGCTATGATGTTGCAGTTATATTTACCTTCCTCATAAAATGTTCAATTTGTTATTTATTGTACATGAGTAAGAACTTGTAGCGTCGTTGTAGTTAATTATAGCTTCTGATGTTCCAGAATTTGGTTGTTGTCTCAGTACCAATTATTTCATTTGCACATTGATCTTTTTGAGAAGATATGTCATAATTAACATGTTTCTTCAGTTTTTCAAAATAAGCATTGGCGATTTTCTATGTTGCTATAAACCCATTTCCCCTACAATTGTTACTGATCTAGTTTTAAATATTATAGGATGAACGGAAGTGTTCTTACTTGGAGTGGGTTGATCAAGAGTGGCCACAGTCTTTGAAGATGTGCCTAACGAAGCTCTGGAGCATGTATGAGGAAGTGAACACAACTAGGCTTAGAGAAAGTCTTGTCAACGCTGAAGCATATTTCAAGATGCGGGATAAAAAGTTGAAGCTGGAGAATGAGCTCAGTTTTTTTTAAAGACTTTGCTAAGATGGTGTTGGTGAAGGAGGAGGCACTTTCCCAGTTGGCCCGTGCAAAACGGGTTCTTACTGAACTGAAAACAGAGGTGGATAAGACGAGCCTGGATGATCTCGATTAGAGAAATCAATATATTGTTCTTACGATGTTGAACTATCTATATGTTGTACTGTGTTGTTTTCACGTAGCTACCGTACTGTGATGTTATAATATATATGTGCCTGATATGAAATTGGCAAACAGCTATTCGATATGAAATGTGAATTTGCATAATACTGGAATTATTAATTGTAAACTATTAAACCTGCTAAATGTGTCATGGACCTTTGCAAACGGTTCTAGCAGTAAAAGCAGTTGCGATGGATAGCCCAATGCCACACAGTTTTCTTCATCAAGTCGTGTGTGATATAGTTGATAAAAGCAAACAGTTAACCAAGGAAGACCGTGCGTGATAGTTACACCTTTCACACACAAGCCTACACATAAAACTGTGTGGGATTCACGTCTGAATGGAAACGTTTTCCCTGGATTGACTGTGTGGAATGTACATAAGAACGGAAACGTATTCCTTGGATTGACTGTGTGTGATATACATACGAACGGAAATGTTTTTCTGGGATTCACCGTGTGGGATGTACATACCTACGGAAATGATTTTCTCGGATTACCATGTGGGATGTACATATCTATGGAAATGATTTCTGGGATTCACCGTGTGGGATGTACATACCTACGGAAATGATTTATGGGATTCACCTGTGGGATGTACATACCTACGGAAATGATTGGGTTTCGATGCCTCGCCCGATCGCACACGGCCCCAGCCTGGGTCCTGGAGGGCCTATCCCCGATTTTTGGGTTGTGTGGGAAGGACACCCTATCGCACACACTCACTTGGCGACGGTTCCAAATGCCGTCGCGGAAAGGGGCAAAAAACCGTTTGTTTAGGACCGACGCGCACCAGTGACAATTTCTTTGGTTTGTGTATTTGTTGTGTAGGTACCCATGCTTACTTGTCAACCTCACAATCCGATGAGTTGACAATATGAGCTCTAGATATCAATGATGACTTGGGATCCCAGGGATTATCTTTCACACCGCTCTCTTCGCGCATTTCTTCTACATGGCCCTCACTTGGCTATGGGTTATTGTACATTACATATTCTATGCCCATCTTGCCATGTTCACTTTGCAGGATATACTCATCCCTATACCTTTGCCATGCATTTGTGACACATGCTTTGCATTACACATGATGATTGATTCTAGTACATATATGTGTATTTGCAAGTTTGGTGGAGATATCACTTGTTATTGCCATGTTTGCTTTGTTCCCCATGCCTATGATTACACTATGATCTTGCTTTGTGTTCGTGCTTGCGATATGTCATGTGCATTGCCGATGCCTATTATTTACTCAAATGACATCATTGCCATGATTTCCTCTAGTGTATTGCATCTTCGCTCCACTAGTTTGCACGACATGATTTATATGCTTGCTTATGTTGCATCACCAATGATTCATACTTGCTTATTTCATGCGGTTGATGACAACCAGCTACATGCTTTGGACATGATTGTTATTGCTTCTTGTCATATATCTCCATGTGTTGCCTCTCTCATGTTCGACGATTTGCCATGTATAGAGTGCAACAATGATTCTACTCTTTCTCATGAGATTGCCCCCATAGCATTCTCACATCTATTTGGAGACTTTGACATATTTCTTGTGAAGCATGCTTGTCTTACCTCTTTGCACCATATACATAGTGCCATGAATATAGCCATTGTTGCATCATATTATTCATGCACTTGTGCTTCTAATGGTTATGTGCAAGAGAAGAGAACCATCATGATGGATGATATGTTTATCTACCATGCACATATGTTCTTTGTTTTGTTGTGTGCATGTGTAGGATACTTGGACTTTGTGTCAACTTCCACATCACGTGAGTTGACAATTCGAGCTCTTGAGAGCGAACAACATTCTACCACGATGTTTCTACATCGCACTTGCTTGTGTTTCGGCATTGTGAAGGATGCACAAGGACATGCTTTCAAGGTGACATCCTTCTCTTTTGAGAACCCCCAAACCATGACCTTGGATATTATGGATCATACTTCATGTGTTGCTTGCACCATTTGCACGCATGTTCGAGATATTGCTTTTACTCATGATTGCCACATTACCATGCCTCATACATATATGCCTTGTATGTTGTATCCAATTCTTGGATTACTTGCTCCTATCACATGTTTGGTTGCAACAATGTCATTCCTTCACATATGCCATGTCCCATTGATTGCTACATGCTTGCCTTGATTGCCTCAGACATGATGAACAATTGCTCTTTCTATTGTGTTGAGTGCCACATGATTTTCACTACACCGTATGCACGTTATGCTTGGAGTGTGTTGCATTTGACCCATGTGTTTAGACACTTCATTTTATTTGGTGTTGTGAATGATTCTTATGCCTACCATAGACCTTTCATTGAGCAATTTATGAATGCTTGCTATGAACTTGAGATAGATGCTTCTTCTCTTATCACACATATTTGCATCACTACCTCACACTTACATGCTTGTCCCCATGATTTCTTTGCTTATGCTCAATTTATGTGCTTACATGCCGTGTCACAATCCTTTGTCAAACCATATGTTTTGCATGATGACGACACTTGTTGGGTGAATCACCACTTGAATGCTTGGTTTTGCACTAACGATAACCACATTTGTTTTTCCAAGTGTTTGTTGTCTTTGCTCCTTTTGAAGGAATCACTAGACAGTGTGACATTGGAGAGTGCCCATTGCGAGCTTGAAGATGATGAGTACTTGGTGAACGTCCACTTCTACACGGCGAAGCCATCTCTTTCCCAAGGTGATTTGGTTTTCAATCCGAGGTCGGATCTTTCCCAAGGGGGGGAGATGATGCGGAGCATCCTATGGACATCACCATGTCAAGAGTCCGTTCGGCGAGTGACACGTGCGAAATCGACTTCACATACACAAAGGTGAATCATGTCCTTTACACGTGCTCACTTGACCCCTTCGAGGATGGTATACTACTTGACACTTCTCCCGTGTGCATGCATAGGCATTATCGAGACACCACGGATGATGAGGAGGAGTGCGAGCGCAAGCGTACAACTACACCATCCACGAGGGAAGCATGGAAGAGAAGGAAGAAGAGGATCTGCCTAGTCCAGAACGGGCGGTACTACCGCCCACACTAAGCGGTACTACCGCTAAAGGCCCACAAGCGGTACTACCGCCCAGCATCCGCCTACTAGCGCAACATCCGTGCGAGCTCCTGTGATTGAGCGACACAAGCGGTACTACCGCCCAGCCCAAGCGGTACTACCGCCCAACCCAAGCGGTACTACCACTGAAGCTCCACAAGAGGTACTATCGCCCGAGGGGCCGGTACTACTGCCCTGCCTATGCGCAGCCGCGGGCCTTTGGCCTTGTATCCCTCTCCCACTTACCCCTTCGTGGCTTAGACTATAAATAGACCACCTCCACCTCCTTTCTGGGGTTAGCAAATATGATAGCTCATTTGTATGTGAGCTTTGCTCCTACCTACCTCTACTCTTGAGAGAGAGAGAGAGTACCACTCCCATGGAGTTCAAGACCTCCATGTGAGAAGATCATGCGGGATATCATCAAGACCCCTCACGGGAAGATCCGTCTAGGATATCATCAAGACCTTCTCTTGGAGATGAACTTTACCTTGTATCTTTCCCTTTGTTGTTCATGTACCTTGTGGATCTTGTGTGTTTGATTGTATAGTGGATGTGTGATTGGAATTGTTCTTGAGTGTTCCTCTCGTTTTCCCTCGTGTTTCCCCTTGTGTTCTTAGTGTTCTTCGTGGGATCCCCTCCATTTCGTGAAAGATCGGCCACCTAGGGTTATACCCTACATCAGCGTCTCATAGTAACCCACTGGGGTGACTGTCTCATCATAAGTGATTGATGAGGGATACAAAAGAGCATTAGTTTGAGGTACGAACATGGTTAATATACATATGTAGCATGTATCAAAAATAGGAAGGCATTGTCGGATTTTGGGTTCCGGCAAAACCCTTGAGGTTCGAACACTAGGTTGCGCACGAAGATCTCCCCCTACCTAATCACGCCATCACCCTCACCGCGATCTCAAAGCCTAGCTCGACGAACTCGCAACACAAGAGACACGAGGTTTACACTGGTTTGGGCCACTGATGTGGTGTAATACCCTACTCCAGTGTGTTGTGGAGGATTGCCTCTCGGGTTGAGGATGAACAGTACAAGGGAAGAACAGCCTCCTGAGGAGAGGTGTTCTTGTGCTCGGCGAATGCGAGGATGGAATGGATCCAGTCCAAGATGAGTTGCCTCCTAATGTGGTGGCTAGCCCTATTTATAGAGGCCCTGGTTCTCTTCCCAAATATTGAGCGGGAAGGGATCCCACTGTCGGTGTCAAAACCGGCAGATCTCGGGTAGGGGGTCCCGAACTGTGCGTCTAGGATCGATGGTAACAGGAGACAGGGGACACGATGTTTACCCAGGTTCGGGCCCTCTCTATGGAGGTAATACCCTACTTCCTGCTTGATTGATCTTGATTAATATGAGTGTTACAAGAGTTGATCTACCACGAGATCGTAATGGCTAAACCCTAGAAGTCTAGCCTATGTGAATATGGTAATGAGTATTCTCTCTCCATCCGGACTACTCTCTCCGGTTTATATAGACACCGAAGAGAGCTAGGGTTACATGAAGTCGTTTACATCAAAGGGAACTCTTCATAGTCGGTTGCCAAGCTTGCCTTCCACGCCAAGTAGAGTCCAACCCGGACACGGGTATAGTCTTCGGCCTTCATGTCTTCACAGCCCATCAGTCCGGCCCACAAGATAACAGGCCGGACGCCCAAGGACCCCGTAGTCCAGGACTCCCTCACCCACAACGGCCAATTTGAAGGGGGACAAGTAGTACAAGTTATCCTGACTAAAGGTGGTCTTCGCTTGACAAAGGCTCTGGTGGTGACGCCGTCTTGGGCTCCACGGTGACCTCCGTCCTGCCGTCCTGCTCGTCTTGGTCTCGTTACACCAATATGGAAACCTTTGCCTGATGCCTCGGGACTCCTCCCTGTGCTTGCCTCTTTACCACCAAAGAGGAAACGAGGACACTGTGTGCACTGGCGCCCGCCTGGCCCTTGATCGTCATGGCTCACATCATAGGAACCTCACGAGGTTCCCCTTGCCTTGATCTCGCCGCCCCTCGCGAGCCATCCTGGTGAGGCTGCCCCCGAGGAGGTCTTGCGTCGTCCGCCTCGCGAGGCTTGGCCCCTCGCGAGGGTCTTGAGTGTTTGCTAGTGAAGATGGGCCGTATGGGGCCGTTAGTGGAGCCACGCCATGGGCCGCAGGCAGGCAAGTCTGGGGACCCCAGTTCCCAGGACGCCGACTGTAGCCCCCGGGCCCAAGGCACGCTCGGACTTGGCTTCGAGGCGAAGCCAAAGGGCAAGTGCGGAGCACCGCAGGCCCCAACAGCATGCGGCCTTGGTCGACGCATGGCGATTGCTTAGACGTGGGCATCTCCGCTTCCCCATGCTGCCTTGGTAACTGCCCGACTTGATGAGTCCCTGCTGCATGCAAGGAAAAACCATCATTACCTGTGATCGTGGGGGTCGCCGGTTGGCCTTCTCCTGCTATAAATGAGGAGGAGGGCAAAGCCCCCATCACCCATCTCTTCTCGTTCCGCTCGCTTCTCCTCCCTTGCTCTATTGCTAGTAGTGCCTCATGGCGCCGATTCGAAGGTTCTCAGCTGCTGAGAAAGGGAAAACCCCCCGCGACGAGCCCGGGCCACATCCACCGAAGAAGAGGCCGGTCCATCGCCGTGAAGTAGTGGTGAGGCCAGAGGTGAAAAGGCCTTGGTGCGAGCGGCCACCTCCCGGGTATCCGCTGCCTCTGTACGCCCAAGCCGAGGGCTCTAGACGAAGAGGTGGCGAGCGGCGCCGCCCATGCCGCGGCCATGGTCGCCGCGCCGCGGTGACACACGCCGTCGCCCTAGGAGCCCATGCCGCGGACTCCTCGCGCGAACTCGTGATGTGGGCGGCGATGCCTCCGCGCACCTGGATCCGCTTCCCGTCATTCTTCTCCACCGAGATGCCGCCGAGGGGGCCCCTCGAGCTTTGGCTGCAGCACGCCGACTGCGACGCCCCGGCGACCGGAGCGGAGGTTGAAGTTGTTTCCTCGGGCAAGATCTTCATGACCCGCGGCCGGAGTGAGGTTGCCCGGGTTTGCCGTACGAAGGGCACCCTCGCGATTCACCTCGAGTACGACGGCACCTCCACCATGTTCTTCAAGGTCTTCGACGAGGAAGACCGTCACTTGGAGTGCTGCCCCGGAGAGGGCCGCCTAGACGGTGCCGCAGCAGGAGCTGGGTCTGCCGCCCGCCTCGCCAGCGACTCATCCAGCAGTAGCGGCGTCGCTTGGGAGTCCAGCGACTCTCCCGAGCTCTACGAGACTCCGGAGACGAGCGACGATAGCTATGTGCCCCCGAGCTCTCGCCGTGCCTGGAGCAAGGCCGCCGCGTCCGGCCGCCGCCGTCCCTGATCTGGATGGGGTTGGAGCCGGCCTTCCGTGGCCCACTGTTGATGATGGCATCGGCCGTGCCGGCGCGTGTAGATAGGGCCCCTAGAAGCTCCCTTCTTTTGTTCCCTGTGATGAATCGAGACGAACCCCATGGGGGCGAGTAAAGGGTCTATAATGTCTTTTGTTGATATTGTCCTTATTATGAAAATTTGCGTGTGCATGTCCTGTTTCAGCTCGGTCTCCCCTTTCCATCCCTGCGACAGCTTGGTGCTCTACGCTGACAGGTCCCGGTCCCCAGGCGGGCTGCAGCCGTCGCTGGTATGCCAGGTCGTGATGCCGTGGTCAAGGCCAGGAGGTGAGCGGCCCGAGGTCCAGTAAGAGCTCCTGAGGCACGATGCTCAGGAGGCCCCCTTTAGCGTGCAAGCAGCCATCGAGAGGTAAGAAAGGGAGGTGGTGTTGCCGCAACAGGGCTGCAGCAAGTGAGAATCCTGTGTCATAACAGTTGGTTGACCCGGGCGCGAAACTTATCTTGGCAGTCCGGAGTAGGCTCCCTGTGACGTGCCTAACTCGCGCGTCGGTGGTCGTAGCACAGCCAGGTCAAGTCCGTGTGAGCCTCTCGCTCTTCCCCACGCTCCTCTTCGTGCTGTACGTTCACAGGTCCTGGCCCCCGAGCGAGCTCAGCCGCCGCTGGTATGCCAGGTCCCGATGCTGTGGCAAGGCCAGGGATGAGACCTAGGGACCCAGTAAGAGCTCCTGAGTGGCGATGCTTAGGAGCCCCCCTTTTAACATGCAAGCGAATCGCATGGGAGAAGAGGGAGCCTGTGGTGCCGCCTGCTGTTGTCCTCAGGAGGTCCCTGCAGGTTAGCGTGAGGAGGGGCGCAGATCGGCATTATGATTGTCGGCCCGCCACAGATCGCTCCGCAAGAGGATGAAGGCACTGAGGGCTTGGTAAGGTGACGTGCGCGGGGCGTGCCGCGGGTCAGAGCTCGACTGCTCAGATTTGTCGGTGTTGCAGGGACAGACCCCGAGCACAAGCGTCGTGCTAGCATGAGTAGCTCCCGAGGTGGGTGACAATCAAGCAGGTGATAGCCATAGATATATTATGCATGGAAAGCAAACTAGCTTAGGTAAATGCAGGAACGATACATGCCACTGGGTCAGACCCGAGCGGCTTGGGGATGATGCAGCCCGTGGGGCACCCCCAGCATAGTAAGCTAAAGACATGAAAAGGGATACATGCCGCAGGGACGGACCCACGCAGCCTGGGAATGATGCGGCCCTGAGGGCGCTCCCAGCTAAATAAACTTGGAAAATGTGACCTGGTTCCATTGTCGAAGGGATGTTGGGGTAGCTGAAGATGCGTGGTGAAGGGGCTGCTCCTCACGAGCCACCGAGGCCCTGAGCCTCGGGAGGCTCCGGGGGCCCGGGCGGTTCCTTGAGGACCGTCTCCATCTCCGCCAGGACTGCGTGATGCCTGGCCTCCTGAGCCGCCAGGACGCTCGGCAGGTTGCGCTGGAAGGCGGATGCCATGCTCGGCAGGCCGTATGGCATGCGAACGTAGCTGTGAATCGGGCCCTCGCAACGTCCCACGCGCGAAGGCCAGAAAAGCTCCTGAGATGCGGCCCTCTTGAGCCCTTGTATGTCGATGCAGATGCGCAACCCACCATCCTCGCCCGGATGGGGAGCCGCGCCAGGTGAGCGGCGATCGCCGCGCATGGCCCTTGCATCCTACAGCTCCTGAGTGGTCTTGGCAATGAACTCCTGAGCGCTGGGCGCTCCTCGCCAAGTGTCCTCCTAAGGGAAACGTGTTGCAAAGCATGCCTCCATGTGGTGCCCGAGCGCCTCCCTCATGATGTTGGTGAGGTTTGAGGCCCTCCAGAAGAGAGCCCCCGAGCCCTGCCCGAGGAGGGCGCTGGGCGCGCCTTCCTATGCGAGGAAGGGAGGCACCCCAGGAGCGGGCGCCGATCCTGATGTGGCAGCGCTCGAGGCGCTGCTCCCCTGAGGCCCTGTGTGGAGTAGCTGCTTCTTCTTCTTGGGGACGGCCTCAGGAGGGTGCTCACCCTTGCTGTCAGGGTCTTCAATTGCTGCAGCTTGGAAGGCACGCTCGAGGGAGCAGACCACATCTCTTTCTTCGCAGGGGACAGTGATGACCCCGCCGCTCCCTGGCATCTTGAGGACGTTGTAGCCGTGGTGGGTCACTGCCATGAACTTGGCCAGGGTTGGATACCCGAGGATGGCATTGTACAGTAGGCGAATGTGGGCGACGTCGTAGTCGATGACCTCGGTGCGGTAGTGTTGGAAATATGCCCTAGAGGCAATAATAAATGGTTATTATTATATTTCTTTGTTCATGATAATTGTCTATTATTCATGCTATAATTGTATTGTCCGGAAATCGTAATACATGTGTGAATACATAGACCACAAAGTGTCCCTAGTAAGCCTCTAGTTGACTAGCTCGTTGATCAACAGATAGTCATGGTTTCCTGACTATGGACATTGGATGTCATTGATAACGGGATCACATCATTAGGAGAATGATGTGATGGACAAGACCCAATCCTAAGCATAGCATAAAAGATCGTGTAGTTTCGTTTGCTAGAGCTTTTCCAATGTCAATTATCTTTTCCTTAGACCATGAGATCGTGCAACTCCCGGATACCGTAAGAGTGCTTTGGGTGTGCCAAACGTCACAACGTAACTGGGTGACTATAAAGGTGCACTACGGGTATCTCCGAAAGTGTCTGTTGGGTTGGCACGGATCGAGACTGGGATTTGTCACTCCGTATGACGGAGAGGTATCTCTGGGCCCACTCGGTAATGCATCATCATAATGAGCTCAATGTGACTAAGGCGTTAGTCACGGGATCATGCATTGCGGTACGAGTAAAGAGACTTGCCGGTAACGAGATTGAACAAGGTATTGGGATACCGACGATCGAATCTCGGG
Source organism: Triticum aestivum (assembly GCF_018294505.1). Taxonomy (NCBI): domain Eukaryota; kingdom Viridiplantae; phylum Streptophyta; class Magnoliopsida; order Poales; family Poaceae; genus Triticum; species Triticum aestivum. The sequence goes on from NC_057799.1 coordinate 311,840,137, forward strand.
CAAGTAACATACCGATTGACAAAGGGAATTGTATACGGGATTGATTGAATCCTCGACACCGTGGTTCATCCGATGAGATCATCGTGGAACATGTGGGAGCCAACATGGGTATCCAGATCCCACTGTTGGTTATTGACCGGAGAGGCGTCTCGGTCATGTCTGCATGTCTCCCGAACCCGTAGGGTCTACACACTTAAGGTCCGGTGACGCTAGGGTTGTAGAGATATATGTATGCGGAAACCCGAAAGTTGTTCGGAGTCCCGGATGAGATCCCGGACGTCACGAGAGGTTCCGGAATGGTCCGGAGGTGAAGAATTATATATAGGAAGTCCAGTTTTGGCCACCGGGAAAGTTTCGGGGGTTATCGGTATTGTACCGGGACCACCGGAAGGGTCCCGGGGGTCCACCGGGTGGGGCCACCTGTCCCGGAGGGCCCCGTGGGCTGAAAGTGGAGGGGAACCAGCCCCTAATGGGCTGGGGCGCCACTTTGGGCCTCCCCCCCATGCGCCTAGGGTTGGGAACCCTAGGGGGGGAGTTTCCCCTTGCCTTGGGGGGCAAGGCAACCCCTTCCCCCCTTGGCCGCCGCCCCCCCCTTGGAGATCCCATCTCCAAGGGCTGCGCACCCCCTTGGGGGCCTATATAAAGGGGGGGGAGGGAGGGCAGCACACGACAGCCTTTGGCGCCTCCCTCCTCCCCTGCAACACCTCTCTCTCTCGCGCAGAAGCTCGACGAAGCCCTGCCGGAGAGCCGCTACATCCACCACCACGCCGTCGTGCTGTTGGATCTCCATCAACCTCTCCTCCCCCCTTGCTGGATCAAGAAAGGAGGAGACGTCGCTGCACCGTACGTGTGTTGAACGCGGAGGTGCCGTACGTTCGGCACTCGGTCATCGGTGATTTGGATCACGGCGAGTACGACTCCGTCATCCACGTTCATTGGAACGCTTCCGCTCGCGATCTACAACGGTATGTAGATGCACTCCCTTCCCTCGTTGCTAGTAGACTCCATAGATGCATCTTGGTGAGCGTAGGAAAATTTTAAAATTATGCTACGATTCCCAACAGTGGCATCATGAGCCAGGCCTATGCGTAGTTACTATGCACGAGTAGAACACAAAGCAGTTGTGGGCGTTGAGTTTGCCAATTCTTCTTGCCGCTACTAGTCGTTTCTTGTTTCGGCGGCATTGTAGGATGAAGCGGCCCGGACCGACCTTACACGTACGCTTACGTGAGACAGGTTCCACCGACTGACATGCACTAGTTGCATAAGGTGGCTAGCGGGTGTCTGTCTCTCCTACTTTAGTCGGAACAGATTCGATGAAAAGGGTCCTTATGAAGGGTAAATAGAAATTGGCAAATCATGTTGTGGTCATACGTAGGTAAGAAATTGTTCTTGCTAGAAACCTACAAACCACGAAAAAACTTGCAACAACAATTAGAGGACGTCTAACTTGTTTTTGCAGCAAGTGCTATGTGATGTGATATGGCCAGAAGATGTGATGAATGATATATGTGATGTATGAGATTGATCATATTCTTGTAATAGGAATCACGACTTGCATGTCGATGAGTATGACAACCGGCAGGAGCCATAGGAGTTGTCTTTATTATTTTGAATGACCTGCGTGTCATTGGATAACGCCATGTAAATTACTTTACTTTGTTGCTAAACGCGTTAGCCATAGAAGTAGAAGTAACCGTTGGCGTGACGACTTCATGAAGACACAATGATGGAGATCATGGTGTCATGCCGGTGACGAAGATGATCATGGTGCCCCGAAGATGGAGATCAAAGGAGCATGATGATATTGGCCATATCATGTCACTATTTGATTGCATGTGATGTTTATCATGTTTTTGCATCTTATTTGCTTAGAACGACGGTAGCAAGTAGGATGATCCCGTATAATAATTTCAAGAAAGTGTTCACCCTAACTGTGCACCATTGCGAAGGTTCGTTGTTTCGAAGCACCACGTGATGATCGGGTGTGATAGATTCTAACGTTCGAATACAATGGGTGTTGACGAGCCTAGCATGTACAGACATGGCCTTGGAACACACGCAATACACTTAGGTTCACTTGACGAGCCTAGCATGTACAGACATGGCCTCGGAACACGGAGGACCGAAAGGTCGAGCATGAGTCGTATAGAAGATACGATCAACATGGAGATGTTCACCGATCTTGACTAGTCCGTCTCACGTGATGATCGGACACGGCCTAGTCGAATTCGGATTATGTTTCACTTAGATGACTAGAGGGATGTCTATCTGAGTGGGAGTTCATTAAATAATTTGATTATATGAACTTAATTATCATGAACTTAGTCTAAATCTTTACACTATGTATTGTAGATCAAATGGCCCACGTTGTCCTCAATTTCAACGCGTTCCTAGAGAAAACCAAGCTGAAAGATGATGGCAGCAACTATACGGACTGGGTCCGGAACCTGAGGATCATCCTCATAGCAGCCAAGAAAGATTATGTCTTAGAAGCACCGCTAGGTGAAGCACCAATCCCAGAGAACCAAGACGTTATGAACGCTTGGGAATCACGTGCTGATGATTACTCCCTCGTTCAGTGCGGCATGCTTTACAGCTTAGAACCGGGTCTCCAAAAGCGTTTTGAGAAACATGGAGCATACGAGATGTTCGAGGAGCTGAAACTGGTTTTTCAAGCTCATGCCCGGGTCGAGAGATATGAAGTCTCCGACAAGTTCTTCAGCTATAAAATGGAGGAGAACAGTTCTGTTAGTGAGCACATACTCAGAATGTCTGGGTTGCACAACCGCTTGTCTCAGCTAGGAGTTAATCTCCTGGATGACGCGGTCATTGACAGAATCCTCCAGTCGCTTCCACCAAGCTACAAGAGCTTTGTGATGAACTACAATATGCAGGGGATGGAAAAGACCATTCCCGAGGTATATTCAATGCTGAAATCAGCGGAAGGGGAGATCAGAAAAGAACATCAAGTGTTGATGGTGAATAAAACCACTAAGTTCAAGAAGGGCAAGGGTAAGAAGAACTTCAAGAAGGACGGCAAGGGAGTTGCCACGCCCGGTAAGCCAGTTACCGGGAAGAAGTCAAAGAATGGACCCAAGCCCGAGACTGAGTGCTTTTATTGCAAGGGAAGTGGTCACTGGAAGCGGAACTGCCCCAAATACTTAGCGGACAAGAAGAAGGCCGGCAACACCCAAGGTATATGTGATATACAAGTAATTGATGTGTACCTTACCAGTACTCGTAGTAGCTCCTGGGTACTTGATACCGGTGCGGTTGCTCATATTTGTAACTCAAAACAGGAACTACGGAATAAACGGAGACTGGCGAAGGACGAGGTGACGATGCGCGTCGGGAATGGTTCCAAGGTCGATGTGATCGCCGTCGGCACGCTACCTCTGCATCTCCCTACGGGATTAGTTTTAAACCTCAATAATTGTTATTTAGTGCCAGCTTTGAGCATGAACATTGTATCTGGATCTCGTTTAATTCGAGATGGCTACTCATTTAAATCCGAGAATAATGGTTGTTCTATTTATTTGAGAGATATGTTTTATGGTCATGCCCCGCTGGTCAATGGTTTATTTTTGATGAATCTCGAACATGATGTTACACATGTTCATAGTGTGAATACCAAAAGATGTAAAGTTGATAACGATAGTCCCACATACTTGTGGCACTGCCGCCTTGGTCACATTGGTGTGAAGCGCATGAAGAAGCTCCATGCAGATGGACTTTTGGAGTCTCTTGATTACGAATCATTTGACACGTGCGAACCATGCCTCATGGGTAAGATGACCAAGACTCCGTTCTCCGGAACAATGGAGCGAGCAACCAACTTATTGGAAATCATACATACCGATGTGTGTGGTCCAATGAGTGTTGAGGCTCGCGGAGGATATCGTTATGTTCTCACTCTCACTGATGATTTAAGTAGATATGGGTATGTCTACCTAATGAAACACAAGTCTGAAACCTTTGAAAAGTTCAAGGAATTTCAGAATGAAGTCGAGAATCAACGTGACAGAAAAATAAAATTCTTACGATCAGATCGTGGTAGAGAATATTTAAGTCACGAATTTGGTACACACTTAAGGAAATGTGGAATAGTTTCACAACTCACGCCGCCTGGAACACCTCAGAGAAATGGTGTGTCCGAACGTCGTAATCGCACTCTATTGGATATGGTGCGATCTATGATGTCTCTTACCGATTTACCGCTCTCATTTTGGGGTTATGCTTTAGAGACTGCCGCATTCACTTTAAATAGGGCACCGTCTAAATCCGTTGAGACGACACCGTATGAATTATGGTTTGGGAAGAAACCTAAGCTGTCGTTTCTAAAAGTTTGGGGATGCGATGCTTATGTCAAGAAACTTCAACCTGAAAAGCTCGAACCCAAATCGGAAAAATGCGTCTTCATAGGATACCCTAAGGAAACTATTGGGTATACCTTCTACCTCAGATCCGAAGGCAAGATCTTCGTTGCCAAGAACGGGTCCTTTCTAGAGAAGGAGTTTCTCTTGAAAGAATTGAGTGGGAGGAAAGTGGAACTTGATGAGGTGATAGTCACCCCTTCCGAACCGGAAAGTAGCGCAGCGCGGGGAAATGTTCCTGTTGTGCCTACACCGACTGGGGAGGAAGTTAATGATGATGATCATGAAACTTCAGATCAAGTTACTGAACTTCGTAGGTCCACAAGGACACGTTCCGCACCAGAGTGGTACGGCAACCCTGTCCTGGAAATCATGTTGTTAGACAACGGTGAACCTTCGAACTATGAAGAAGCGATGGCGGGCCCGGATTCCGACAAATGGCTAGAAGCCATGAAATCCGAGATAGAATCCATGTATGAGAACAAAGTATGGACTTTGACTGACTTGCCCGATGAGCGGCGAGCCATAGAAAACAAATGGATCTTTAAGAAGAAGACGGACGCAGATGGTAATGTGACCATCTACAAAGCTCGACTTGTCGCTAAGGGTTATCGACAAGTTCAAGGGGTTGACTACGATGAGACTTTCTCACCCGTAGCGAAGCTGAAGTCCGTCCGAATCATGTTAGCAATTGCCGCATACTATGATTATGAGATATGGCAGATGGACGTCAAAACGGCATTCCTTAACGGCTTCCTTAAGGAAGAGTTGTATATGATGCAGCCGGAAGGTTTTTTCGATCCTAAGAATGCTAACAAAGTATGCAAGCTCCAACGCTCAATTTATGGGCTGGTGCAAGCATCTCGGAGTTGGAACATTCGCTTTGATGAGATGATCAAAGCGTTTGGGTTTACACAGACTTATGGAGAAGCCTGTGTTTACAAGAAAGTGAGTGGGAGCTCTGTAGCATTTCTCATATTATATGTGGATGACATATTATTGATGGGAAATGATATAGAATTCTTGGAAAGTATAAAGTCCTATTTGAATAAGTGTTTTTCAACGAAGGACCTTGGAGAAGCTGCTTATATATTAGGCATCAAGATCTATAGGGATAGATCAAGACGCCTCATTGGTCTTTCACAGAGTACATACCTTGACAAGATATTGAAGAAGTTCAATATGGATCAGTCCAAGAAGGGGTTCTTGCCTGTATTGCAAGGTGTGCAATTGAGCACGGCTCAATGCCCGACCACGGCACAAGATATAGAAGAGATGAGTGTCATCCCCTATGCCTCGGCCATAGGGTCTATTATGTATGCCATGCTGTGTACCAGACCTGATGTAAACCTTGCCGTAAGTTTGGTAGGAAGGTACCAAAGTAATCCCGGCAAGGAACACTGGACAGCGGTCAAGAATATCCTGAAGTACCTGAAGAGGACTAAGGATATGTTTCTCATTTATGGAGGTGACGAAGAGCTCGTCGTAAAGGGTTACGTCGACGCTAGCTTCGACACAGATCTGGATGACTCGAAGTCACAGACCGGATACGTGTATATATTCAATAGAGGAGCAGTAAGCTGGTGCAGTTGCAAGCAAAGCGTCGTGGCGGGATCTACATGTGAAGCGGAGTACATGGCAGCCTCGGAGGCAGCACAGGAAGCAGTCTGGATAAAGGAGTTCATTACCGACCTAGGGGTGATTCCCAATGCGTCGGGCCCGATGACTCTCTTCTGCGACAACACTGGAGCTATTGCCCTTGCGAAGGAGCCCAGGTTTCACAGGAAGACCAGGCATATCAAGCGTCGCTTCAACTCCATTCGTGAAAGTGTTCAAAATGGAGACATAGATATTTGTAAAGTACACACGGACCTGAATGTAGCAGATCCGTTGACTAAACCTCTCCCTAGGGCAAAACATGATCAACACCAGGACGCAATGGGAGACTGTTGGAAATATGCCCTAGAGGCAATAATAAATGGTTATTATTATATTTCTTTGTTCATGATAATTGTCTATTATTCATGCTTTAATTGTATTGTCCGGAAATCGTAATACATGTGTGAATACATAGACCACAAAGTGTCCCTAGTAAGCCTCTAGTTGACTAGCTCGTTGATCAACAGATAGTCATGGTTTGCTGACTATGGACATTGGATGTCATTGATAACGGGATCACATCATTAGGAGAATGATGTGATGGACAAGACCCAATCCTAAGCATAGCATAAAAGATCGTGTAGTTTCGTTTGCTAGAGCTTTTCCAATGTCAAGTATCTTTTCCTTAGACCATGGGATCGTGCAACTCCCGGATACCGTAAGAGTGCTTTGGGTGTGCCAAACGTCACAACGTAACTGGGTGACTATAAAGGTGCACTACGGGTATCTCCGAAAGTGTCTGTTGGGTTGGCACGGATCGAGACTGGGATTTGTCACTCCGTATGACGGAGAGGTATCTCTGGGCCCACTCGGTAATGCATCATCATAATGAGCTCAATGTGACTAAGGCGTTAGTCACGGGATCATGCATTGCGGTACGAGTAAAGAGACTTGCCGGTAACGAGATTGAACAAGGTATTGGGATACCGACGATCGAATCTCGGGCAAGTAACATACCGATTGACAAAGGGAATTGTATACGGGATTGATTGAATCCTCGACACCGTGGTTCATCCGATGAGATCATCGTGGAACATGTGGGAGCCAACATGGGTATCCAGATCCCGCAGTTGGTTATTGACCGGAGAGGTGTCTCGGTCATGTCTGCATGTCTCCCGAACCCGTAGGGTCTACACACTTAAGGTTCGGTGACGCTAGGGTTGTAGAGATATATGTATGCGGAAACCCGAAAGTTGTTCGGAGTCCCGGATGAGATCCCGGACGTCACGAGAGGTTCCGGAATGGTCCGGAGGTGAAGAATTATATATAGGAAGTCCAGTTTCGGCCACCAGGAAAGTTTCGGGGGTTACCGGTATTGTACCGGGACCACCGGAAGGGTCCCGGGGGTCCACCGGGTGGGGCCACCTATCCCGGAGGGCCCCGTGGGCTGAAAGTGGAAGGGAACCAGCCCTTAGTGGGCTGGGGCGCCCCCCTTGGGCCTCCCCCCATGCGCCTAGGGTTGGGAACCCTAGGGAGGGGGAGTTCCCCCTTGCCTTGGGGGGCAAGGCACCCCTTCCCCCCCACTTGGCCGCCGCCCCCCC
>NC_057799.1:311847954-311856260 GCF_018294505.1 Triticum aestivum
ACAGCCTTGGGCGCCTCCCTCCTCCCCTGCAACACCTCTCTCTCTCTCTCGCAGAAGCTTAGCGAAGCCCTGCCGAGACCCGCTACATCCACCACCACGCCGTCGTGCTGTTGGATCTCCATCAACCTCTCCTTCCCCCTTGCTGGATCAAGAAGGAGGAGACGTCGCTGCACCGTACGTGTGTTGAACGCGGAGGTGCCGTCCGTTCGGCACTCGGTCATCGGTGATTTGGATCACGGCGAGTACGACTCCGTCATCCACATTCATTGGAACGCTTCCGCTCGCGATCTACAAGGGTATGTAGATGCACTCCTTTCCCCTCATTGCTAGTAGACTCCATAGATGCATCTTGGTGAGCGTAGGAAAATTTTAAAATTATGCTACGATTCCCAACAGGTAGTTGTCGCGCTGTCCGAAGGTGACAGGGAGGCGGACCTCCCCTATCGGGGTGGTGGAGCCGTCGGTCACTCCTGAGAAGGGTTTGGTAGGCTGAAGCTTATCGTATGTCACTTGCAGGTTGTCGAACGTCTTGACGGACATGATGTTAAGCCATGCGCCGCCGTCGATGAGGGTCTTGGTGACTTGTACGTTGATGATGATGGGTGAGCAGAGCATCGGGAGGGCGCCAGCGGTGGCCACACACTTGAGCTGATCTGCCGAGCTGAAGGTGATGGCGCACTTGGACCGCCTAAGCGGGCGTGTGGCCTCGAGCCTGGGGAGGACTGCATTTACCTCACGAGCAAACTGCTTGAAGATACGCTCAGATGCTGGGGCTTGAGCTCCGCCCAAGATGCAGGCGATAGCACGTGGCTCCTGGAAGCCCCAGCCCCCTCGTCCTGATGGTGGTCGTCGTTTCTCCTGGGTGGTGGCGGCAGCGGAGGAAGACCAGCGTTGCCCTGAGGGCGGTCCTCGCGAGGCTGATCCCTCCAGGCGCCCTCACGAGGCTGATCTTGCCAGCGGTCCTCACGAGGCCGGTCGCGCCACTCATGGCGGGGGCCACGCTCGTCCCAGCATCCTCCGCCGCCTCCTCCTCCTCGGCCATAGCCCCGGTCGTTGCGCTCGGGGCGTCGACCGAAGCGTCCATCGCAAATGGCCCTGGGCTCTTGACAGTCGTTAGTGTTGTGGTTGTGTACGTTGTGGAACGCACGGAATGGTCGGCTGCTCTTGGACGACTCGGGCCGGTCCCGGCTGTGCTTCGTGTCTGGCTCCGCCGTGAGCACGGCTACTCCCTTGCGCTTCACGTCCTTGGCCTTGGCTTTCTTCTCCTCTAGGTCAGCAGCTGGGAGCTCAAGGAGGGAAAGGCACCCTTCCTCAGCTCTTGCGCACTTGGTCGCCAGGTTGAATAGCTCCGGAGCCGTGCACAGCTCCTTGTGGATGGCGAGCTCCTCCTTCATCTTGACGTCGCGAACGCCATCAGGAAACGCCGAAATGATGGCCTCGTCCGTCACCTTGGGGATCTTGAGGCGAACATTGTTGAAGCGTTGGATGTACTTCTGCAGGGTTTCTCCTGGCTGCTGCTTGACGCGTCGCAGGTCACCCGTGGCTGGAGGGCGGTCGCGAGTGCCCTGGAAGTTGGCGACGAAGCGGTCGCGCATCTCGTCCCAGGAGGAGATCGAGCCTGGAGGCAGGTTCAGGAGCCATGAGCAGGCACCATCCTTGAGAGCCAGGGGGAACCAGTTCGCCATGACTTCCTCGTCACTATTGGCCGCCTCGATGCTCAGCTCATAGAGCTGCAAGAACTCCACAGGGTCGGGGGTGCCGTCGTAGCGAGGAGGCAGGTCCGGCTTGAACTTGCCCGGCCAGGCGACGCTACGCAGCTCGGGGGTGAAGGCACGGCAGCCTGCTGTGGCCATCGGGGCCCTTTGCTGGTGCGGAGCCAGTCCTTGATGCCCGCGCACCGCCGCTGCTGGTGGCACACGGTCCTGTCGCGGTGGCGCTGGGAGCGCGGGAGCGTTCTCTTGCGGCCGGGGAACTTCTTGGCAGCTTCCTTCTTCTCGCACGGGCGCCCGACGCGGCGGGTCGCGCCGGGGGGCAGCGCGTCTTGGCGCCAGAACACCGTCTTGGTGCGGAGGAGGTGGTGGTGGTGCTCCATGAGCCATGTCAGCCGCAGCTGGCGGAGGGCGAGGCAGCAAAAGGGATGGCGCGGGGGAGCCCCCTGCGGTGCTGACGAGCTCGGCGATGCGGTCTAGCCAGTCCTCGTATAGGTCGTCGACGGGGCGGTAGTGCAGGAGCACGCGTCCCATGAGCAGCGCGGCCTACGCGTCCGTGGGAGCGCGATGAGCATGAGACGATGAGCCGGCCGGGGTCAGCGACGGAGTGGCGGTGCGGCCGTCCCTCCGCACCGAGGGGTGCATCGAGGACGCTTGGTGCTCGTTTCCCGCCAGGCCGGTGGCGGCGTTGGCGGCGGGTGACGGAGAACGACGGGGAGGCCCGAAGAAAAGGAGCTGTCTGAGCGACGCGGGCAGCGAGGGCGGCCCGGCGCTCAGCGCGGGCCCGACGAGCATCTGCCATGGATGCGACGAAGCGATGGGACATGGATCAGCGGGAGGAAAACTTCGGCGCACCCCTACCTGGCACGCCAAATGTCAGATTTTGGGTTCCGGCAAAACCCTTGAGGTTCGAACACTCGGGTGCGCACGAAGATCTCCCCCTACCTAATCATGCCCTCACCCTCCCCGCGATATCAAAGCCTAGCTCGACGAGCTCGCAACACAAGAGACACGAGGTTTATACTGGTTCGGGCCACCGATGTGGTGTAATACCCTACTTCAGTGTGGTGTGGTGGATTGCCTCTCGGGCTGAGGATGAACAGTACAAGGGAAGAAAAGCCTCCTGAGAAGAGGTGTTCTTATGCTCGGTGAATGCAAGGATGGAATGGATCGAGTCCAAGATGAGTTGCCTCCTACTATGGTGGCTAGCCCTATTTATAGAGGCCCTGGTCCTCTTCCCAAATATTGAGCGGGAAGGGATCCCACAACGGCCAATTTGAAGGGGGACAACTAGTACAAGTTATCCTGACTAAAGGTGGTCTTCGCCTGCCAAAGGCTCTGGTGGTGACGCCGTCTTGGGCTCCACGGTGACTTCTGTCCTGCTGGTCTTGTTCTCGTTGCACCGATATGGAAACCTTTGCCTAATGCCGCGGGACTCCTCGCCTGCGCTTGCCTCTTTAGCACCAAAGAGGAAACGAGGACATTGTGCGCACTGGCGCCTGCCTGGCCTTGATCGTCATGGCTCACGTCATAGGAACCTCACGAGGTTCCCGTTGCCTTGATCTCTCCGCCCCTCGCGAGCCAGCCTGGTGAGGCTGCCCCCGGGGAGGTCTTGCATCGTCCGCCTCGCGAGACTTGGCCCCTCGCGAGGGTCTTGAGTGTTTGCTGGTGAAGATGGGCCATACAGGGCCGTTAGTGGAGCCACGCCGTGGAGGCAGGCAAGTCTGGGGACCCCCGTTCCCAGGATGCCGACAGGTATGTCATTATCAAAGGTATAATGTGTAAAGTAAGCAGATGCAATTTAACCAAATTGGAAGCAATACAAGCTATACACCATATGCAACATGCAACCACATTTGACAACGCGAAGTTAAAGCAAGCACCTGGGATGGTTGTGTGTGGCAATTGAGACCATCAACTGCAGAGCTACATTTAGTGTCTCCATCTACTGACACTACACCCTTTAGAGCGCTGGAACGCTTAGTGCTTATCTTCGAATTACACTGGAGCGACTTCTGTCTTTTCTTTTTTGTATTCATCAACACTGCGTCAGAGTCTGAAATACCCATGCATAAAAAAACAATAGTGTGAGTATGGGTGAAGTGTGTGCACAAGTAGTACAGTGTAAAGGTAGCAGATAGCAGGTCGATAAGAAATAAATGATGGGAGACATATGATAGCTCTACAACATGCATGGCACACGAAATTACTAGATTCTAGGATTTTGAAATATGTGCACATGGATGGCTGGGAAATACAGATGCTCCTCCAGCACACCACAAGGTGTGGTCCTATGAAAATAACAGTCGACTGAAAACAAATAGGTCAGTCCATTTTTTCTGCACCATTCGATGTGCAAAGAACGGGTAGATCGCCTTCGTCTACCTCCATCCAGTCAGTGTTACGATCTTCCTCGAAATGCCAGCGACCACCGGCCTAGTCCCCTGTCACCGCCCTCCCCTTGACCTCACTGCACCATCGTGCTTGGCAACGCCCCCAGGCCATCCCTTCAAGCCCCGCTGACCTCCAGATCGGGCGCAAGCAGCTCCTGCGCCCCACACCCCTATGGTAGACACCGATGTGCCGCTTTCCCCGGCGAACAGGCGGACTAGGTGCTCCACGTGCCTAAGCGGGTGCTGCTTCTTTTAATTGCGATTCAACTGGCCCTAAATTGAAATCCAGGCGGGCTACTGACCTCTAGCCCAGGTGAAATAGTAAATGGGAGGAAACCTTGTGCATTTAGTATCACGAAGAAGATGCAGTAAGAAGCGCTCAACTAGTTTCTTTCGTGGGATGAATATGGTGTGAGCAGAGACATAAGATTTGCACGAATAAGGGAAGAGGAGTACCTCTTTCTGCTTGCAGTGCCGTGTCCTCCTTCTGTTTTTCCAATGATCTTCTTGTGGTTCGCTGGAAACGAGAAGTTGTGGAGGACGGTGGGGCCTTGGACGAACCCATGGCCAAGTTGTTGAGTGTGGTGCGGTGGCCGTCTGTCGGCGGCGGGGAACCAGATCCGAGGCGGCGAACAACGGCATAGTGGGAACAGCTCCGGTGCGGTGGACGGTTGCGACAGTGGAGCGGCAGCGGTGAGGCGCAGGACGGCGTGGTCAAAGTGGTTCTGGTACGGCACACGTCGGCATCGGCGTCGTGGAGGCAACTCTGCCTCGGCTTCAGCTGCTAAGTCCTTGAGGTCACTGCGATTGCAGTTGCGTTGGACGACGATGTCAGGGTACCGGCTCCAATGTGATGGAGGAGGGCGGTGGTGGATTGGGCGCGATGGGGTGGAGGACAGAGGAGGCTGGGGTATCGCGGCTGGTGGAGAGGGCGTTTTGGCACCCACGGAGTATGAATGGGGAAACAGAGGGAGGGGTGAACTAGGGGGGAACAATGTTTCGGTTTGGGACGCTCTTGTTTGAAATTTGGGCAAAGTTACAAACTTTCCCCCATCTAAAATTTCGGACATATTGCGGGTTGGGGGTAGGACAATAATCTCAGGTGTCCAAATGGTGGGCGGGATAGATTTCGACCGAGCGCATGGGTGTTTAGGCGCCCACGGCGTATGAATGCTTCTCGTAGGCGGTTGAGACTGGCATCTTGGTGAAGTTACAAACCTACCACGGTTTAGACCTTTGGACATCGGGCCGATATGCTACACGGGCCAGAGTCAGGACAGTAATTTCCTACCACCAAACATTAGTCTCGCGCGGTTTCGGGTGACCAGAGGGTTATTTGGCGCTTCGTTCAATATTTGGGAGCCGAAGCATTAATGTTTTTGGTTCTCTTGAATTGAACTTTCAGGATTTGTCAAACTTCACAAATCTTTACTCTTGAAAATCCTAAAACTACGATTATTTTGGAATGGAGGGGGCACATTTGAATATACATTGTACACGAGTATATATTAAAAAAATATGCAACTTACCTCAGTTCATGCATGGTTCCACATATAATCTCCTTGGTTGCAAAAAAATAGTTAGACATGCGTATGAATATATAGCATGTTCAAGCGCACAACAAAGATTGATGCCCCCATTTAGATTTGATTTACAAATGCCATTATCTCGGATTCAAATAGATGAATGCACTTCCTATGAATTCGAATCTTCGAAACCCCCTTTATGTTGAATTCAACATGTATTCTACTTCGTAGCTAGCAATTTGGAATGTATCCATGTAAGTGACAAATGTATAAAGTGCTTCACACTAACAACATGGACTGCACTAATTAATGTTTATATATGAATTGCAAAAGCAATGCATTGCCTGTATTTCAAACCGCTCTCACTCTATGGATCGATAATATGAAATAAACACATGCACATGCTAGAATTCAATAGAGTATGGGTGTCTTACAGACCGATTTTCCTTCATACGCAAATTGCAAAATTCATGATCTCATCCAAAAATAATAATGCCATTTATATTTTAGTTTAATGCGTAGAACTGCCTTTTACACATAGATGCACTATGCCTCGGCCGTTCTCACACACGCGCTATATATCTCTCTATCTAACGCATAAGTGCACACACTTTATATACATCGGCATTTCTCTTTCACACATGCTCACAATCTCTCCCAGGGTGTCTCACGCACACACTCTCCTTATATCTCCCTCTCTCTTTCTGACTACTATGTACCACTCTTTTCACTAATCTCAGTTGGAAAACACTATTTCTCTCACATGCATATATACACATGCACGGTCTCTACTAGCCCTCTATACGCACATATATGTGCCTGGGTGTCTCCCGCACACACATTATCTTTAGGCCTCTCTCGCACACATCCCCCCCAGACACACCTCTCTCTTAGTAGTTGGCAGATATGATTCCATCAGATCATTCGGTAGGATATCCCTGACTGTTAGGCTGGATGGTATACGAGGCAAAGTTTTACCGAAGTCCGAACCCTTGCAGTTGAGTAAAAAGACTACTCCTGGTACTGTATATTAGTGATAGGGGTGTGTACAAAGTACACGTGAATATCAGGCATTGTGCGTGTGTGTATACTATCGACGAACTAGCCCCCAGGCTTCTATAACATACTCGGGGCCTAGGGTTACAAATCATATATAGTCGGCTTATCACCAGTGGGGATAGAGTCCTCCACGACTGGTAGCTTCGTCTTGTACGCCGGGTCCTCCACATGGGTCTTCGTATAATGCGTCTCGGTCCAACCTATGTGGCGCAGGATGGAACCGACCCATGAGTCCTCATGTTGACCCACCACAACTAGAAATGATGTGCCCACCCCAACTAGAAATGATGTGCCCACCACACCACACATGCAATCGGCCACTAAGAAAATAAGCATATACAATAGTACAATGTTATACATGAAAGTTAATTGCATGGTGCATCCAAAAATATTTGTTCTGCATTGTGAATGTTTATATTTTCTCCTAAAATATTAGTCAAGGAAAGAGAAACGAAGGGCATATCTCTCCTTGTCTCCACCGGATACCCCCTCTTTCTACACCACTTTCATGTACACACACAAACTATCTCTCGGCCCTCTAAAAGTATGCATGCCCCTTACACATTCACTTGTGACGGTCATTGTATTTCAAGCGAAAGCACTATACGGTCACTGGACTTCAGAATATGTTCATTACGGTCACCGTATACATTCTCGTGGTGATCATACGGTATCTAGGTCACGATACGTCTTTGTATTTTGTTGATTACACTGACGGACATTGTATTTGATGTGTGCTCTGTATTTTGTTGACGACACTTACGGTCATTGTATTTGAAGCGAAAGCACGATATGGTCACTGGACTTCAGAATAAGCTCATCACGGTCACCACATACATTTTGTGGTGCTAACCAACCTATGGTTGGATGGTTAGGAGGACACTGGTTTCCCGAGCCCACCAGGGTTAAAGTCCTGGTGCTCGCATTGATCCTGGGTTAATTTCAGTATTTTCCGGCGATGTGCGTTTAGTGGGAGGAGACGTTCCACTCGACTACAAGGCACTTATGGTGACTTCGTAAAATCTCAAGATCATATGCTGGCTCACTCTCTCGAAGGCGCTCATAGGGGTAGGGTCTGCGTGTGTGCGCTTATAGCGGTGAGTGCTTGCACGTATATATGAGCGCTTGCGTCTGTACCGTGTTAGAATAATTCATATCGTGATTATACAGTCACTGGCTCACCCGTACAACTTCTTATTTTGTTGATGACACAATCAATTGACCAGTCAAACGTTTCATGTGGCGCAACTAGTGTTGCACCATCGGGGCGCGTAACCGTGGGGCCCACCTGTCAGCGCGTATATGAAAGAAAGAAATTGTAGTTTGAGTCTGTACTGTGTTAATAAAATACATTTTAGGGTGATCATACAGTCACTGGCTCACCATACAGCTCCGTAATTTGTTGATGACACGATCAATTGACCAGTCAAACGGTCCACATTCAGCAGCGCACATTACCATAGGGCCCGCACATCAGCGCGTATATGAAAGACAGAAATGGTAATAAATTAGTGGTCGGTGGGAATTCGAAGTCGTGAGACCTCTGGTTGGGAGTCACCAGAGGTGGGGGCGTGATGATTGGGCGGTGGCGTGGGGATCGGAGGAAAAAAAGCTCGGCG